>NW_028262358.1:22213475-22365792 GCF_047370975.1 Nipponia nippon
GTATTGCTCGATGTCTCTATGGTAGGTTCATTTTTAATGTTCTTATTAGAGATGGGCCTGAAGTGGAACAGAAGTTCCTTCTTCACTCTCTGGGGACAGTAAGGTGTGTGCAGACTTTCACCATTTGGCCATTTATCTACTTGCAGAAATGAAGAACAGTTGATTTTACAACAACCTGTGAGAGGTGATTGAAGCAACTTTTCTTTAGAGCTAGACAACTAATCAATAGCAATTTATCCATTGGCATTGATGCTTTTATGTTCACATTTACTCTTACCATGTTTTATATTCTTCATGCTTTTCTTTGCAAAAACAAAATTTTGGGTGCATTTGGAAAGCAGCCCATTAGGGAAAAATTCATTTTTTGCAGTACTGCATAGTTTGTTTGATGGTTTTAGCTGTACTGCCCAATGAAATGACTTATACAACTCACCAAGAACTTCGTATTTCTAAGCACACCATCAGACCAAGTCAGACGAAGTGCTGCTAACCTGTACTAAGGATTACCACTCCTAGGCCGTTCCTGACTGCTTGTCCCTTCCCCTCTGCCAGAAGTTACTGTCCTGTCAGATCTGCTAGATTAAATCATTTATTAGGAATTTCTTTAGTCTCTGGTGTGGTCCTATGCATTTCAGTTTAAAAAAAATGCCAAACTATAGTAAGTTTCACCTTATTCTTTAAACCATGATCATTTCACAGAGCTGAGGTAGAGAGCAATGGGAGGCAGAGCTGCACTGCCAGGGCTTGGAGCTCGTGAGAGTTTCCTTTAGCAGCGGTGGTGGCAGGGAGCAGGGATAGGGAGGAGGCTGGGGATGGCACTTGCTGTAGCTGGGTCAACAGTAGCGGTCTTAGGTGGGCCAAGTGTGCCCGAATTGTATCGCCAAGTGTAAAATTCATATTAAAGTTTGGTTTGGAATTTGCTTTTGGAGAACAGTTGAAAACTCAATCTCTAAAATTAGCTTTTAGCAAGTATTCCTGTTTATAAAGTTCATTCACTAGCATGTTTATGGAAAGTGAGCCCAGAAGGGAAGGAATGCAGTAAAAGTACATTCATTTGAAAATTCGAATAAAAATATTTGCTTTGAATCAGAGGCTTTTTTTTTTAATCCTTCTGTGCTCTTTGTCCAGTTTGTTAATACTTTTGTTGTCCAGCAAACAGAGTCACTGTCCTGAACTTTCTTCTTCTCATTACTGCGTAGTATGTGTGAGTGAAGACTTGTGCCTGTTGTGTAGGGGAGCTGTTGGCCGTGTTTATGAGCGTGGGAAATCATTGTTATTTAAAAAACAACAACAAAACCCACTCTCCCCCAGTCACCCTCCATTTTGGGAAGCTGGGTGGCAAGAACAGCTGGGAGCTGTTACTATCACACTGACAGCATTGGTAGCACCAAATGTGAAAAAATCAATTAAGCCTTCACAAGACTAGCTTAAAATAATGAGGTTTCTAAACTGACACTTTTCATTTGTCTTCTGGATTCTAGGAAGGGCTCAGTAAATAGTAACCAGTTTACGGGATTACCTTTTTATTTTCCTATAAAGTTTCTGTCCTCTGCTGCCGGCCACTTGTTCCCACATCCTTCCCCTTGGGCAGAGCTCAGCCACATAGCCATTCCCCATTTAGTACAAAGAAAGAGGGAGAAAAAGGATGTGGAAAGAAATGGCTTGGGGAAGGGGGAACAGAAACTACTTGAAACAATAAGCAAGCAGCTCGGGAGGCAGATGAGCAGAGTAGTGGAAGTGAAAATTGCTGTTGTTACTTCCTCAGTTCCTTACACATCTGTTAATGCTAATCAGGTACCAAATCCTGTGAGCACTCACTTCAGGTGTTTATACGCATTTATATATCACTGTTATGTGGGATCCTTTCACTCTTATCTCCTTGTCAAGCAATCCCAGGTGAGGCAGGAGGGCACGGTGTGATAAAGGAACCCAAAACTGCCTATACGTCACCTCCCTTAGAGAAAATGCAGTTCTGCTGCCCTAATATTCACTTTTGGGATTGAAAAGCGCTTTGATCACATCATATGTTAAGAGCTGCAAAACTGCAAATACAAAGTCATTCCTCTGACTTTAGTGTATCAGCTCAGCATGAAGCCAGACTCCATACGGTAACAGTTAACCTTGTTATCTCTATTAATTACTTCTATTTGGTTACTTCCATTTAAATACACAAAGTCTATCTAACTTCTTATCTCTATTAGTTATAGAGGGAGACTGATTAAATCCCTTCACAAATGATATTAGAAACAAATGTTTTCCACCAGCTTTGATCATTTTATATTGGCAAGCTCTTTGTTTTCATCCTGTTAAGCAAGTAAGATCACTGTGTAAAGAGGTGGACATGAACCAGAGCTGTTGATGTGAACACATAGATTTCTGGAGAACTTTGGATCCAGAAATTAATATCTAAGAAAAAATAAATACACTGGGAGGCAAGGACACCCTTTGATTTGAGCCTGTTTCAAACTCTGCAGAGATTGAGATGTGAAGGTGAACATGGGTCACCTGGTTCCTCTTTGAATGTTTTTATGAAATGAATTTAATGGATTTGGCTTACTTCTGCTAGCTAGGTGAACCTGCAAACTGCCCAGGAGACAACGTGGGAAAATTGGGCTGGCAGGGTCCTTGCCATGTCCAGAGATGTCTTAATCCAGTACCTTTTACAAACACTAGAATCATGTCATTAAAAATTTTAAAAACTCAATCAAATTCTTTCCCACATTCATGTGTGTTTAGCTGTGTGTGGTAGGAAAAGGATCCAAAGAGTTTTCTCTCGTGTGTTTGCTTTCATGGCAATGAACTGAACTGTTCCCCAGAGTCTTTGCTTTAGGGTTTCATGGTACTGAAAATTTAGTGGGCTTTAATTTGGCCTTGCCTTCTCTTGTGTTGTAAAATGCGGAACCGTTACTCTTCAAAGACATATTTAAAGTTCTTGTTTAATGTAGGAGCTGGTGAAAAAATATAATTTCTGGTGGAAATAGTTTTAAACTGCAAATCTTCTTTGGTCAAGTCCTTGTTCATCTACTAGTTTGCCTTCAGAAATGAAGTTACTTCAGAAGACATTGTGTGATTTGTGGATTGCTCATTGTTCACATACTTTAAAAAAAAAAAAAACCACACTGTTCTCACATGGTTATCAAGAAGGACAAAAAACATTTGCCTGTAAGTTCCTCTTTCTTCTCTTATCCAAAAAAGAAGAACATCTAAGTGAGTATTTATCTTAGCAACTGCGAATTAGGCTCTTTATTATTTTACACTATATGTTATCTTTTATACTGTGCTTTTTTGTAAAGATCTTAAAATGCCTTACAAAATCCTCTTTGCATCATTCAACCTATTTTGTAGACTGAGAAAGTGAGAGCAAAGGGAGTTAATTTCTAGCAGAGTCAAGACTTCTGGACTACAAGTTTAGACGCCTCCAACTGGACAAAACCATCTCCTTGTTTATGTACCTTCTATAATTTGGTACAAGCTCACAATCATATTGTTACATATTTATGGCCACCAGTGACTCCTACTTTTAGGACACTCTGAGTGCTCAGCATCTCACAGGGACAGCAAAAAACCTTATTCCTTCTGTTTCTCTGTCACAAGTGACAGCTTATAGTTCTCTCTGATGATGGTAATACAGGATTTTGGACTTTCAGACTCTTGTCTGTCTTGATTATATCCAGCAGATAGCAGGAGGACATATGTCCTTCACTGATACAGATGGAGTCTCTTCATGGATGATACATGTGTCAGCTACTTATATTCCCCTACTGTGCCTTCCTTCAGAGGACTCTCCCAAAACATGTGTGCAATCATACCGTATGATTCACAGTCTAATGGCATACATGCCTTGATTGCTTCACTTAAAAAAAAAAAAAGAAAAATCTGTGATTTCTCATTGGTCATATCAGAAAGATTTTCTTCAGCTGGATGACTTTTGGGTTCCATCCTTTGATTTCAGCTTCAAGTTTCAAGCCCAAATGAACCCCAAATAACAAAAACCTCTGAGTCCCACCTGGTTTCAATACAAAATCATGTTTTGTGTTCGTTTCAAAATAGGCCCAGGTTGGTTCAAAAGATTCATGAACCTTGGCAAACTTTTCAATGAGCATGATTTAAGTTTCTGTGTTTGTACTGTGTGGTTTTATTGTAAATGTTTCTCATGGTCTTAGTTAGGAACATAATATGGATTCACTATAACATCAGCTACATGATATCTTGCCTGCATTTAATGGTTGATGCTCATGTTTTGATACATATCTACAAATATTCTTATATGCACAGATGAGAACTTGGTTAACGTAAAAGATTGCCTTTCCTTAGATCAATTAAGAATTTTGTTTCACTTGTAAAATAAACACATTCAGAATTACAGATGGAGAAAAAGAAGTCTAAGGGAAAGGAGCTTAGGATGTTGGCAGATCCTCAGAGGAACTATATTAAAGAAACAAGCATAAACTCTCTAAATATGGAAGGAAGGCTAGTAATATCAGTTAGAGACAAATTTGGTTAAATTATGAGCTTTCCAGAGCCTCTGAAACAAGGAGGAAGGGCACAGAAACATCCCTTTCACCCCTTTTTCCTTGTCTCCTTAATTTCTAGGGATGAGGTGGCATGGTGGGGGAGTACACAAAGGTAAATTATATTTTTCTGGTTTTAATATTGGCAAGATAGAGTTTACCCAGCTTCTTAGTGCATGATCGTGCATATCAGGCAGGAGTTTGACACATTTTTGTTCATCCTACAGAATGTGTTTCTATTGTATATTACTACATCACTGGAGGGACCGATGTCCTGAAATTTGGACTCCGATCTGAATTTCCTCCAGATTTGGGGAGGCTTTAGATTTTGCTTCATAATTAAGATTATTAAGAGAGATGTACTGCTAGTGAGTTGCATCGGTATATTCCAGGTTGTTTCCTAAACTGAACCAGAACTCAACATAAAGAAGCACAGGATCGCTTTTCTATTTCTATACTTTTGTTTTTTGATATTGCATTTCCTTCCAGTCAAAGTTCTGCCATTTAGGTACTACTTCAGCGAGAAAGTATGAGAAATAAAATCACAGTGAAATAAATCTATCTTCATCTCATTTCTCTCTGCCATTCACAGATGCCAACTTAATACAATAGCTCTTTGAGATGATGGACCCGTGTGGGGCAGCAGCTCCAGTGACCCGAACGCTACGCTGTACAATTCAGCAGAGGCTCCATAGCAACTGCAGAAAAAAATTGGTAAAAGCTATCGCTCGGCACTAAGGTATACTTTCAAAAGTACGCCTTTACTTATAGAAGCATGTGTGCACATTCCTTGAGATAGCTCAAAAGCAGGAGATTTTGCGATTTCACTGAACAGCATGTTGGTCATTACTCAGCGTGGCAATGCATTTGCAGCATTACCTGTAACGCACACACAAGCGGAAGGACAGGGTGTTACAAGCCTCATCGAAATGGTGCAGCTAAAATCACCTCCTCCTGCCTCAGCTGGAAGCAGCGTTCCCCTCTGCCTGGCTCAGATTGCTGCTTATGGTTTCAGTTAGAGCTAGTTGAAAAGGATCTATTTTATACTTTTTGCATCTGAAAATAGGGCTTCATCAGCAATTACCTTTGTCAGAAGGAAATCTGGAGGTGGAGCTCCTCCAAAGAGGAATCTTTATCTTAAGCAATTCCAAAACAAAAGCTTTGAGCTCTGTTTTGGAAATTTCATAGGAGTTTCTGCGTCTTATACTATATGGCTGTTAATACATAAAGGCATTTCAACCCTAAATGTGTAAAGGACATGACCATAGATCTCCAATGAAAAACAAAAGGGAAAGATCTCTGAATCAAAACCTGTGTGATCTGGAGCACTTCTGGCACCTGATGAAACCAGTGAGAAATCATATGATATCAACAGTTCCGCTCCTTTTCCTAAAGACAAACTCAGGGCCACCTTGCAGTTTGGAAACGGAAAAGTTTGGATGCACGCTTTGCTGGATGATCTTTGAAAATCCCAAATGTATAATCTTAAAAAACTTTTTCCAGTAGAAGCCATGGTCGCTCCAAAGAGTGTCACACCCTTTGGCAGAGGGGCTCGGAGGCTCGGCAGTGAGCAGACCACCCTATTTCCTGGAAACCCATTTACTGGTGCAAGTCACCAGAGACATAAAATCTTTCTAGAGTGCCTGGAAAAATGTAGACCTAACCCTATTGTTTTGTCATCTCTAAGTTGGTTTTGGTGGGAATTTACTTGGCTGAACCAGCAAAATTGCAGCACTTTTTTCTTCCAAGAAAAAAATTCAGGCCAAAAAAAGATGGTAGGTTTACATAAAAGTGGATTAGAAGTGCAAATCTGTATTTTCACCAGTGTAAATAAAAGCAAAATGTAGTTTGATACTTTATTACTTTTTCATTTTATTTCAAGCTGCTTAATATTTTCTGTTCAAAGGTAGTTTCAAGCCAGTAAAGATTCATTAAAACATTTTAGTGGCGGTTTAAGAGTACTTCATGAATTAAATTATTATTTATTATTAATCACGTGTTGGTGAACTGGGAATTTAAGAGGTCAAATACAGTTGGCATTTTATAGCTGTTTCTCACTAAAAAAATAATCTTCTAAGCAGACTGAGTTTGTAATGAAAATTAATTTTCAGGGTGAGCCATTATCAGTTTGGGAACATTTGACTCCTACATTTTTCAAAGCTGAGGAGGGAACGTGAAGGGAACACTGACAACCAGACGAAATTCTTTATTGCCTTCCTATGTGTTGTACATTTGCTCTCCCTAGGATAACTAGTATCACGCTTGTCAACAGTACATAAAACAGACAAACCAGTTTTTTCCCTTCCTCTACGTGACCGGAGCCCCACCAGTTCCTACCATCTCAGGATCCAACCTAGTGCTAGTAGCTTTTGTCATGGCTGTGTTTTGCACTTCTGTGGTCCATGTCCTCTGGGGATCTCAAAGCATTTTATGTACGCTTATGATTAATTGCACTTTATAGTATTCCCAGGAAGTTAAAAAAAAAAAAAAAAAGCCTTTTCTACTGATTTGGAGAATTATGGGTCAGAGGAGCCTGTTGGTTGTGCTCGTTAAAACAGTCAGAGCAAACTCAGAGATCCAGAGCGAGCAATGTGCAGCTCCTGCTCTCCAGCCTCCCATGCAAACTTTTAGTCTTCACAAATGCCTGCGTGGCCTCCTTGCCTGTCCTCTGCACTAAATTACCTTCTTTTTTAGCTATAAGATACCAGAGTGGATTTCCTCATGTAATTGTGGGTTTACATCTTTCAGCACAGGTTGCTTTTCTTCATGTCTTGGCTCTCTCTCCTTATCGCCTTCTCAAAGCAGTTTCTGAGCTAACACTTTAATAAATTCATATTTTGGTACACCAGAGTCCTTCTAAAAGAAATGATGCATGTAGAGATAAAATACTGAAGGTGAGCATCTCAAAGATAACAAGAGAAACATAAGGAAAGAGATGCCATCTCTTTTAGTGACATCTCCTAAAAGGTTCTAAAAGTTTCTGGAACCTTTACTTCGTACTAAATTCATTCCATCTGCATGCTTGCAAACATTTGTTTTTCAGAGTAATGTCTAAAGTCACAGGTGCTTCAGGTTGTTAGCAAGGACATTTTTACGAGTGCAGATGGAAGCCTGGATCTAACTCTGTAGTTCGGGTTAGCCAAGCTCTCACATCTCCAGGCGCAGAGCAGAGGGGACGACAGCTCTGTGCTGGACCGAGCAGCAGGCTGCACGGTGTAGAAGGGGCATCCGTGCATTTGGCTTCCAGTCAACATGGTGAACAATTTTGAGTGATGCCTGTGAGATGCGTTCAGTTATTGGGCTGGTATGCCATTCGATAAAGCGGATTTAGGAGTGAAGGTAAGGGTCCTAAGGTGAAGGTACGGCCTCATTATTGCAGTGGTATTGTGCAGCAGTGCTCCTACATGCCAGACCGCATTAGACTCATGCAGGGTGTTTGCTAGCACAGCGCGTTAAGCCGCAGGTGTTCTGCACTGTACAAAGCCTTCAAAGATCAGTCTCAAATGTTTCTGTTACTATAAAGAGGATTAAAAGGATTTTAAAACATAGTGGGTCAGCCTGACTGCTGGTGAAATTGCCAACATTTAGCAAAAACGGGGGGAAGGCTAGAGCAGCAGGGTGGAGTAGAGGCTTGGGGGAAGCCATACGGTACTTTTCAGGGGGGTTTTATGATCCAAATGTGGATCTGTAGCACTTTCAACTGGAACTCATTAAGAATTCATGGAGCAGAAAATGCGAGAGGTTCTGGAAATGAGGACTTTGAAAGGCCAAATGTGAGCTGTAAATAAAATAGAGTGGATATTCAATTTTGGCTATTAAATATCTCAGAATATTTTCTCAGATCAGCAGATCAGGCTTTCAACTAAAAACCTACCCCTAAAACAAAAGGACAAATAGAAGGAGTTTTACAGACTCTTAAGGCAGAGAGCAGATAAAGACCATAATCAGATATTACACATCTCAAAAACATGAGAGCTTATTGATTAGAAATGCTGAACAGCACCATTCATTCTGGCTCTGTAATGTACCAAAGCATGTGTTTATCTTTAAGCATATTTTGAAATCCCATTGACTTCAATCATCATTGACCCCTGTTACTGAAATAGGACCCTTGGGAAGGCACAGCTTTCCTAAATATTATGTGTATAAACAAGAGAATCAGGAACACCCACACTTGAGAAAGCCAGCAGCTTAAGCAGAGTATACCAGGATCACTAAGAAACCGTCTCCTAAATTCATCCATTACATATAGGTGGTGCTGGAGTTGGCAGTTCTTCGTCACTGTATTTTCTAGAGGCCAAGACCTTTGCAAGAGAATGTTTTATCTGCTGCTATATTCATTAAGGCCTTCGTTAGAGGAAAGTTTCCTGTCCTTCATTCTTCATTGCTGTCTTAGGATGTAGGCACCAAGTAATCTCAGGAGTTTGGGGATAAGTGTGTCTGTGTAAGTAAAACATTGTTTTGGACTACCTTTATAGTGAAGGCCTTCCAGGAACAAAGATGTAGCTCATGGTGGCAGCAGCTGAATGCCAGCCAAAGTAACGTCAGCCAGTTTGCAACCTCATTCTCTTCTTTTGCAGGTGCAATTTTGTGCTGGTGTTTAAATGCAGCTGCAACATTTACCCTAGCTATGGTAATTTTATTTTTAAAACCTGGACTTTACTACCAGAGGTGATTTGTACATAGTGGGCTTTTCTTCTTTGCCTGCTATGTTGAATTTGATGACTATTGGTATTCCTTGCATTTCTAAGTTACTCAGAACTTTTCAAGGATAACTGTCCAATCCATTATTCCAACAGTGTAACAATAATAAATAAATAATTGGTAGCAAGCTATTGATCAAAGGTGGAGATCAAATAATGAGGAACAATTGCACCAGATCTAGAGGAAGCAAGACCTTTCTGTGCACTAGGTCAGTCAGTGCACAACACAATTTAGTCTGAAGAAATGCACAGTATTAAATCTGGGAATAATAAATCAAAACAGGGAATAAAATTTCTCCTGCTTATGGGAACACCTGTTAAAAGTAAACTCAGGTTAAACAAACAACTCTCAGAGGAACTGATTATTGCCTGTAATTTTCAATGGTGGTTTTTCCACTTTAAAAGAACACTTACCAGCTTGCAAGAACCTGTTAAAAATTTCACTTACAATTTTAATACAAATGTTATCCTCTCTGGTCAGTCTCTTCAGTTCCTGCAATAGGTGAGGGTTATTAAACATATGAGAAAACCTGCCAAACCCTGAGGACTGGCGAGATACAATGGAAACTGGCTGGAGTTTTCCTGAGATCACATCAGCGCTTTTGGGTAGATCTATTACTCAACACTGTCTGAAAAGAAAAATATCCTCCTGAAAGAAGAATGTAGGCAGCTGATGCCTCAATGAGCTAATGCCTCCTTGAAACATTATGAAATTTGATAAATATGTGCAAAATATTCTGAAGTTCTTAGAAAGATGTGAAAAACGTAAGAAGGATTCAAATGTTAGCTGTGGTATTATGAGTACAAGCAACTTTACAGTGCACATCAAATATGAAAATTGCTTTTCAGTTCAGGCGATTTAGCATAGAATCTATTGACACATTCAGGGTGTGCTTTATTTTTGGCTTGTCTAGCAGAAATTTGGTCTTAAGTCTAAGGAGTTTCAAATTTGGGTAGCCGCAATTATCAAAAGTTCATGACCACTACAATTGGCAGAAGTGCCAGAAGTTCACTTACATTGCATACCTCAGTTTTGCAGTGACTAACTTGCTATAGCTAAATGCTAATGTTTTACATTGTTGGGAGCTTATGACTGCGCTGAGTGAGAAAAGTCTATAGCTCAAGTTTTTAAGCCCATGTAAAGTCACTGAAAAGCATGTGTCAGAGGTAGAGTTTTTAAAAATAATTGGAAATCCCTTTCCAATTCACAGAAGTTCAATAGGGTGCCTGGTAATGTTACTGTTATACCCCCCAAAAAACCCTATTAAATATTAAAAGACACAGTTTTCCCCTTCATTTTAACAGAAGCTCCCTTTTTACCCCAGCACAGAACCTGGTTATATCTTGGAAAACGTGAACTGATAAGTTTCTGAATTCATAGTAATGCACTTTAATTATTTCAACTTTGTATTTTATCTTGCTCTTTTAATAGGATTGCCCTTCTCAGATGAGCTCCTTTTAGTGGCTTAACATTACATCACAACATTCAGACACCCTAACTTTATCTTCATGAGGCTGTGTTCGTTATCTCACACCTGCCTCTATCTTTTATTTCCTGCTTGCATATTCTGCTCTGCATTCTTCCAGATAGACTAATCTCATTCTTTATACCCTTTTCTGCATCTTGAATTTGCTCTTTCTTTGTGCTGTCCCTTACTCTTACAACAGATGCTTCTGGTAACTCTTCCTAGCTCTTAGGTCTTCTTTCATTTAAAATGAAGCGCAGATATACTTCCCACCTTGGGTTGCTTGCTGGTAATACCATCAAATGTGGAGTAGCTCAGCTGAAATCTTGTCTCTCTTAACAAACTCTTTGGAACATGAGACATGTCTTATCAAACAATTCACAAAGCACAAACATAGACTAAATTTCCTTTACCTCTCAGTTCACAGCAGAAGAAAAAATGAAATTAAAAGAATTCTAATTAAAACACAAATATGTCTATATTTCTACTTTGGATAGTTATTTAACATGGTGAATTTTAACATGCTGGCTGTCTAACATAAGGTCTTATTTTGCCACACTTGCTGAATCTGGACATTGTAAGAAACACTAACAGGCTTCGCAGAATAAAATGTTTGATTTCCAGATGATCAGCCACTGGGTTCCTGCTGTGTATTTTCCTGTGCCAAAAGCATTTTTAGCTCAGAATAAATAATCTTATTGTCCATTTACCAAAACCTTTTACTCATTTTAAAAATTATCTTTAGAATTCCTCTTAGTTTTTCTGGGAATATTCCTGATATAGATTGTGCGTGCCACAAGAAAATGCTTCCATCTCCTTTGGGTTCCCTTACCTGGAATGGCACTAGGATCGCCATATTGATCCCTTAAGCGTTTTACTATCATCCTTTCTGCATACTTATATTTTCACAAATTTGCTCTTAGCTTCCTACTAGAACAAGTCAAGAGGGGTATTTTTTCAGTCAAAAGGATATAATAGAAAAATACTGCTTGAAATTCTGCTCACTTATTTTCCCATATTTTTCCATATTTAATAGAAAAAGAGAAAAGGTTACTTTTTCAAAATTTCTTCCTTTTATGCTAAGAAAATATGAAACTGGAGAGAAAGAAGTTAAGATCACTCTTTCTGTGGTTGGCTAAAAGCTTTTTTCACTGTCTTCAACTTTTGAAGAGAAACATGGAAAAGCCATAGCAATCTTTCATTTTGACTTTTAGCAACCTCATTCACCCCAATGCCCTCTCCCCCTCCCAAAACAGTCCCAAAAGTTGTTCAGAAGCCACAGTATTTTAGGGCACTGATTGCTGCTGAAATTCTGCCTTGCGTCCTCACTCAGGTGGCTTCCATTGTTAAAGGTGGGCTGCATGTGCATAAGCCATAGCCTTGATATTCACCGTCGCACCATTGCAGGGGTTAAGTATTGTGCTAAACGTGGATTATGCTCCCATTTTGCATCCATTAACTATATTCATCACACAGTTTGCTTCGTGAGTACCTGAATTTCTTCTTCTTTCTCACTTAAACATAATTTTACCTCCTTGTGTCTTTTTCTGCATTCTGTGGTGATAAATAATTACTTTTTTTTGTGCCCTGAATGCTTCGGTTGTTGGTGAATAAGTTTTAGCCTCACTAAAACTTTGCACAGCACTTCGGATCAAGCTGGATGGGAGCAACTGTACTAATTTCATATGGCCACAGCACAGCTGGCAGAGTCCATGGAGCACTCAGCAAATTCACCTCTGAGGCTGGACAGCCGGCTGAGCAAACACGGCAGAGTTATGTCCCTTCTGACAGGTGACTCAGAAGCATAACCATGGTGACAGCAGTAAGGTGTCTGTATGTTCTTCCTTCTGCTGAGTTTTGAAAGAAAATTAAGGTGATGTGAAAGCATAACTACAGTCTTGTGTTTTCCAAATAGACCAGAAACTTAGCTGGTGCAATGTTGTTGGAAAGGCTGCTAAGGCTGTAATAAGGTTTTGTATGACCAGGGTACGGTGCATCGTGCCCTTCTTTATCATTCAGAGCCAAAGAGAAATTTCTTACTTACATGTAGAGCATCTGTAGAAATACAGATCTGCATCTACTGACACTAAATTATGGCTTAGAAGTGTCCCATCACTTGCAATTTCAGTTGTGTTCGGTTTGCGTTGCAGGAGTCGTAAGCTTTTTGAAAATTTTTAAAATAAATTATTGGTAATGAAATGGCTGTTTACTTTCAGACGGGTCTTGGCTGACCATAGGGTGACTGGGACAAATTAGTTACTGTTATTTCACTGTACATGGCCCTTATTGGACCATGGGCTTTATTCAAGGGTCTTTGTAGAAACACCTTCATACAAAAGCAGGTGAGCAAGGGAAGATGAAGACATGGGCAGGTCTGACCTGGCTTTCAGGATTCTGGCCTTGGAAAATAGCTGTGCCCAACTAGAAAAAAAGGAGACAAAAGAGATGGAATTATGGGATAACACTTTCTTATTTCTGAGCCTTTATTTTTGTGGTAGTTTCTTTTTAAGATGCAGAATAATCTAAAAATAATGTAATTTTACCTGCATTTCCTGTTTTCTCTTTAAAAAAACTGTATTACAACACCTGTGAAGGGACAGCATGCCACAATACTGCAGTACTTTTAAAGTAAAGCCTTAGAAGGGGTGAACCAAGATGAGTAAAAGCAAAGGTAGAGGATTGAAAGACGTATTTTATAATAAAGATGACTTATGTATCTTTAAATACTTCAGTTTCATCAGGAAACTACATACAGGTATGACAGGGGCAACATTCAGGTAAATATGAGTAAATATATGTCCACTTCTTCCGAGATCTTTAAGAACAGTTTCTGAAAAGGGAATAGCTGCTTAATCTCACCAGCTCCTGCATTACAGTAATGTGAAAAGTAAAGAAAATATTGGTGAGTTAGTAGCTTTAAGTTTTTTTAAAAGATAGTTAACAGCATCTTGATGGTAACTAAATCCCATGAAATACATTTTGATATGAGTTAGGCACATGATTTTTTTTTAATCTGCCCATGCAGCCTGCTTGAAACATTAAGAATTTCTGAATACTAGGGCAAATGTATCTCTTATTTTCCCAGGAAAGAAATCAGGGCAATTAGTGTATTTTTTGGGGACTACATTTAGACTGAAGAGAGAAAGAATGAGGAAGGGAATTCTACCTGCCTGACTGTGGAAAGGTACAACACATACAGAGCCCTCTGCTCCCGATTGCACCAGCAAGCACACATGTACTGTGCTGGTGGTACACTTACATCCATACAGACCTGAGGATAATTGCATAAACAGTAAACAGCCTCTTCTGAAATCCTGTGTGTTAATGGAAGAGGTTCCCTCCCAGCTCCTTGTCAATAAACATTCGCTGGCATTTCCTCTCCCCTCTTTCCTCAGTGAATGAGGGGTCTCTCATACAAACTGCTCTGCAGGAAGATTGCTGAGAAGGAAATACAACAAATGCAAAAGCAACCTGCAGATTGTTTCAACTAATGCCAGTTTGTGGGATCCTCAAGTGATGAGTTGCCAGAGAAGAGACAGTTCTGGCTCTGCACCTTAGCTCATCTCTGAAGACCAAATGCTACGAAGGAGAGTGGGATGTATTGTTTGGAGTCAGATGCAGATGTACCTAGTGCCACAGAAGGATCCTTTACCTCAAAGACTTTCTTGAGTAGAGCTTCTTGCTACTCCATTTACACATTAAAAATGGCCTAAGTTCTGGAATCAAAGCCAGTATTTTGTTAATAATTTTTCATTTTAAAATACCTTTGTGAAAGAATCCCATTAAAAAACACTTGGGGAAGAGCTAGCAAGGTAGCAGGAATCGTTACAGCACCAAATTTTTAGAGTAGCACCCTCAGATTTTTCTCCTGATCCCAACAGGTTGCCTGAGAGTGCACACATTCAAGGATACACGTAACTAGCTGGGAGCTTTGCTATGATAACCCCAAAATGTCTGGGGTCCCATTGCTCAGCTGCTTGTTGAATAGGGAGAGTAGAAGCCATGGGAGTCGATAACCCACTGGGAGATGTGACATTGCGCGAGGGGGACCGTCCAGGAGCGCTGATGGCTTTGCTGGTCTCCCACCACCAAGCCTGCCTGAAGCCTTGGCACCTACCCAGTACTACCGAATTTGAGGCGCTGGACTGAGGGACAGACCCAGCCCTTTCCCTTTTTCTGCCAGCTAGCGCAGAGGCAGTCATCGCAGGGTGTGCTGCTGGGCGCCGGGGTGGGACACTTGGGGCTGCCTGAGCCCCTTCCCAGTTACCAGCAAAATGTGTTTTCAAGTTCGTTCTTGAAAGCAATCAGCGCCCTTAGCAACTGGATGCCTTAAAATGTATTTATTACAGCTCCAGAGAAAACAGTAGTTTGCTTTTATATATGGACACCATAGTGACATAACAGTAAACTTACAGTAATTCTCTGTGTTAGTGCCATTTACAGTGGTTGCCTCAGGAACTGCAAATAAAGTTACATGTTTTATTTGAGTGTTTGAAAAGGGTCACTGTCAAGTAACTTAGACCAAAAATTTAAGCTTTGGTAGGAAAGGAGAGAAAGTCTACGAAAGGCTCCATTAATAGGAATATTTTCAAGATTTTAAAAAGACAAAGGTAAGTTAGGGCTGTTTAAAAATATCTTTTGCTATTTTGCCCTGCAGCATTTGCAACCCATCACCAAGGGTGTTGTGTTAGTTAGGGATGGAGATGGGAAGGAGAAGCAAAACTGATTATGCCTTTTGGTTTTCTTGATTGTCCAAAAACTTAAACAGCATTGCTGGACAAAAGTGAATACGATTTGTTTAATGCTTCACTTTTTCAAAATTTGAATGTCATTCACTCAATGGGAAAAAGAAAAGATCATGGAGCTGGGAGTTTAACCAAAACTTTTTCCCACAGTTTTCACAAATATTTTGCATTTGCAACATTTTTTCTCCTTCACATACTGCAATGACTTGATTAAAAGAGAGAAGGACACTGAAGAACACTTAATATTTCTGTAATACAGACACTGTCCCTCTGACTTTGGGATACACTCCAGATCAAATTCCACTTAGTTTGCTAGTCTAAATCCACAGCAAGTGTCCTAAGTAGCAAGCGTATGGATGTTAGTTTGATCCGAAAGCAGACCTTGACCAGCAGATTTAGTTGGCAGACTTGTACTTTCATAGTCTCCTGTCACGCTAATGAAGTTACATCACATCCAAAGGCTGAAAAGGAGAAGGCTGAGGGAACAAGGCCTTAGTTAGCAACTCACATAAAGTATGAGTCTTAAATAAAAAATTCAAGATTTTGAAGTTCATCTATATTTTAGACTGGATACACTCTACAGATAAAGATTTACATTTGAAAAATCCAGGCTGAAGGTGAGTCACCTAATAATCTTTATATGCAGAGATGTATGAAGTGTTGGTGAACACTGCATTATGCTACACTGCTACATTAAAAATAGCAATTACCGAACAACAGATTTCACACATTCCAAGAAAAAAAAAAAAAAGCTTCTGCTGTTGTCTTTTGCAGGCATGGCTTTTGTAGTGGATATTTTAACGTATATCTAAATGAAGGAAAATCCATCCATTGCAGAGATGCATCCTGTAGTATGATTATAAAGATCCTAATGTTTTAAAATATCCATGGCCTATCATTAAATTGATTGTGAAAAGCTGAATAAGAGACTAACTGGCCACCCAGTTCTTCAAATTGCTGATTAAAAATTGTTAAGCATGTGAACCTAAGAAAAGCAAGGTTTAATGACCTTATCAGTGTAAACTGTCCTGTAATTATCTGATCTTCCAGCCACACATTAGTCTCTTCTGCAAGGACTTGATACTTGAGTTTCCTTTCTGCTTTAAGAAGGAAAGATAGGAGTTTCAGACCACCCACTGAGCTGTCTCACTGTGATGTTTAGGGTTGTTTCTTCATTTGATGATAAAGCCGTAAGGTATGCATGTTCCGCTATGAGAACATGTGGCACTGTTTTAGAAAATGCTTGCGTAACTTTGACCACTGAAATATATAGAGTTAAAAATAGGCCAGCATTCCAGAAATGCCTTATTCTTTCATATCCACTGTGGTTTTATCATGCAAAATTCAGACAAATTCTGGCAAGGAAATTAATTTCTTGATTTCTTTTGAACAGAGAAGGAACAGGGATTGCTTGGGAGGCAGGAAACATTCAGAGATGCAGAATTAGTCCATCAGATATTGCACCTCCTTACCCAGCTGTAAACATTCCTCTCACAGAGTAAACATAGAACGCAGGGGGAGTCAGCTATCAGATGATTCCCAGGAGATCAAGGGAAAAATTAAAAATAACCACGCAAAAAATATAAAAACAAAAGATGAACAAATAATTACAGATACTCCAATTGATGTGCTTGTTAGAATTCACTGAAACTTTTAGGAGATCTGCTTGAGCTTTGTTTACTTCAAGACTTTTTATTATCTCCATGGGAAAAAGACAGAGTTGAAGAAGGATGTTATAGAAAAGAGTCAAAAGGCTTAAGCTGTCCTTTCAACACTTGTATTATTTTTAATAATGGAATAAAGAAGGAAGAGGGTTTTTAGAAGTATGTAAATGATAGATTGTTTGTTCCTTTTAAAATAAAACTGGGTTTGAAGTTGGTCTTTCCTTTTCCTCTCTGCATTCATTGTATAAATTGTTTTCTCTCTGTTTTTTATGTTTTCTTGTGTTGCATTTTTTTGTGGAAGATGCATAGCCTTTTTCTGGTCTTGATGTTGCAGGTCTAAGAGTTAATCCTCAGCTTCCTAGAGGTGAACACAGCTAGACTTACACTAACTCCAGTGCACTTACACTAACTCCAGTATCTCCACTGCGAACAGTGCCACGGTGTGCCAGTTGTGTACTCATTTTTTTTCTACTCCTGTTTATCTTGTGTGCTGGTGAGGAGAGAGCATAATCTACATTGCATAAAGCACAGGGTCAAGATTCAAGCTTGACTATCCAAACAAGTCTGACTCTGAGGAACTCTTGATGTCCTTCCCATACCTATATTCCTAAAAAGAGGGATCTTTAAGAGAACTATCACAGTCCCAGTCAAGAAACTGTTGTGGTAGGTACTGCGTAAAGAATTAAAAAAAAAAAAAAAAAGAGATGCTGCCTAAGGCACTTATATTCAATGTATTTGTTAGGATGTGGTTCAGAAAAACTGTAGGTTTTGAAATTAAGGTAGGAACTGAGCAGAACAGAAAAATCAAATAAGAAAAAAGATGCAGACAGAAATCACAGTTTGTCAAATGATGAGCAGGAATGATTTCTGGAAACATGACACTTCAAAGACGATAAGGTGGTGTTTTTCAGGATGTAGAGGAATGATAGGAAGGTGCTTGTGCTTGGAGTAGACTAAGAAAGCCCAAGCATTATGGGCATGGAGGAAGATGGAAGCAAATCACTGTGTGCTAGAAGATCGAATAAGATGGAGATAAACACTGTAGGACTTTACAAACAAAGATAAGTTTATATTTGATACAGTAATGGGGAAAGAATTAATACAAGAATGCAAAGGGAAGAGTGCAATCAGACTGCCAAGTCACGAATCTGATCCTACCAGCAGTGTTTTGAGAGGATGGAAGGAGGATGCAGCAGTATGACAATATTTAAACCCCCCAAAAGATGAAGTTGTAATACAAGTGGAAACACAAGAAATGAGAACTTTCTACTTTCTGGGCAGAAAGAAAAACCTGAATATTTGGTACAGAAACAGAAGTGGCAAGACAGGGAGATGGCCTACTGTGGAGGCATCTGGTTTTCTGGCTCTAGCAGCTTATTGGAAATGCTGACTGTAGCCTCTTCACAACCAAGAAGGAGTCCATTGCTCTCCATTGGGATCTTTCACTGGATTCACTGGCAGAGGACTAAATATCAGTTTGTAGAATGAGGAAAGTAATACAGACTGTTATGCTAAGCCAGTCCAACACAGGATCATTATTTCAACATAAATACATATGTTTTTTTACAGGAAACAGAAAAGGCTGACACCCTTTTAATGAATAAATCCAGCAAAATCAGGATGAATAGTAATTCTGGTTAGTCTGCTTTTGGCTGCTTCTCAATTCAGCAGAAACCAGGTCTATCACAAAAATGTTTCATTGTGTAATACATTCTACTTGACTGCTTTTATCTATTTATGTCACACATAGAGCAGTAATGAACATTTAAAGGAAAATACGTGTTCCAGTAAAACAGGTATATGAAAAAATATCAGCAGAATTCTCCCATAGTTTCCTTTAGAAAAGAGGTGAGTATGATCTTCCAAATTTTTTGTTGGAACCATGTTAGTGCTGTAGTGTTAGCATATATAAGTATCTGTATTGCACGATTATATGTATCTAGAACATATACAGTGTGAAAATGTGCTAAAAAGGTTTGGGGATTTTTCCAAGATTTTTAATCTATTGAGAATATTGGTTAATGGAAATAAAAACCTTTCTTGAAAAGGCATCACTTTTTATTAATCTTTTACTGTTCTTAAAAATGTGCATTCTTATCTGAAAATTCAAGATAGTTTCAATGAACTGGTTATGAAAAAATGGAAGCTATTATACCAAAAGAAAGATTGTCACAACAGTCCCAAAGTTTGCAGGATGTATTCTGCTATAGATAGTCTATGTAGAAAGTTGGAAACCTGAATGAAAAAAAACAGATCTTATATGGTATATGACCTGCAGAATGTGACCATGTTCACTTATTAGTGCAGTTCATTTTACAGCCTGAGAGGAAAGGCAAGGAGACAGGAGAATTAACAAGCTGTGGCCTGATTCACCCATCAGAGTTGTGCTGTCAGACAGCCTGAGCGAGTCTTTACCGTTCTTCCCTATGCCAAGTAGCTACTGGCAATGCCACAAAAAAAAGTCCCCTAAATTCACAAAGAAAAGGTTACTTCATAAATGCTTTGGAATTTCTTTTAAACCAAGAAGCTACCAGATGCCCAGGTGTAAAGAAGAAAAAGAAAGCAAAGTATGGGATCCCATTCTATAAGGGAGTCTTTGAGAGACTCTCTGAAAGAAAGTTACCATGGGAAGCAACTGAACATGAGATTCATATTGGATATATTTTATATCTGTATTTTATTGATTGTGTGTGTTTCTTTTATAAAAGTGCAACTTATGTAATAGTCAAAATCTTTGCTTCATTAAGATAAAACTTCTTTTTGCTTTAAGTATGTCCCATACTTACTCAGATGATAACAAATGCAAGCACCTAATTTTTGTGGAAAGGATAAATACCTATAAATCAATATAGCAGACAAGTCTTAAAGAGCATCTGCAACCACTAAGCCAGCCCAGGAGTAGGTGTGTTTTATTCAAGCTCTGTGGGGACTGATGCCATGGTAGGAGTGAAGATTTTCCCAGGTGGACATAGTTCAGTGCTTCACTGGCAAGGAGCTGAGAAGGAACACGTGCTTTTGGAAATATTCATAATACAGAAAGTTTGTGATAATTCATGATTTTTGCATGAAGAAAGAAAGAAAAAAACAATCCTTAAAAAATATCAAGTGTAATTTGTAATGTAGGACAAGATCATCTTGCAAGAGAGATCACAATCTTACATCATCTTTTCCCAACATGTAAGTGCACAGAGAGTGTACTCCTCTGGCCTTACAGCTCTGCCACTGCCCAGCTTTGTTTTCTTTTTACATGACATTTTATCAATGCTAAGATAAGGGAAAAGGGAAAAAGGGAAACTGAATCTCCCACTGTTAGAAGAAGAAAGGAAATAAAAATATAAGACGTATTGCCTCTGAGAACATACAGAGTCCATTTATTTCACCAAACAGTCTTATAGGTGTCAGGACTGCAGTCACTCTGTTTGCCATTTGGAGGTGGAGGCAGTGGTCAACTGTGGCATCTCAAATGAAGCAACAGGCATGACATCGATTTGGGTTATTGAATTAGACAGTTTAGGGCTTGATTATTATAGCTGATGAACATTCTCAGGCCACAGGTTTGCAACTCTAACAAGCTCTGCACATGGGCAGATAGAGGTGACACTCAGGGATTTGAACACCAAACCTAGGGGGTCCTGCTTAGGCTCGTTGGGTAACCCCAAGCACAGTTCTCTTATTCCTTTATATTCAGGGTGTTCCTAGTAAAGGGCTCTTGGCTCCTGCAGCACTTCCTAGCCTTAAACCCCACTTTCAGTGTGTACTTATACTCTCCCATTACATGTTCTATGAAAAGTTAAAAGAAGAAATGGAAAGGCAAAATTAAAAGCAATGGACAAAACTGCAAAACTGGAAAATCTGTATAAAAACTGTCCATGTAATAATTTTGGCTACACTAATTATCTATCCTAATGAGAAATACTGGTGTGTGTGTGGAGAGGGCAATGATTTCCCGAACATGGGCAAAGAAACTCAAGACCCTGGAAGTAAAGTGACAGCATTGAATTATAAGCTGTTCAAGAAAGGAACCACCATAGTAAACCCACATTTCAGCAGATGGTCTTGGAATACAACACAGGCAATTAGCACTCTTCACTGCACTCATACCACACCAGACAAGAAGAGAAAAAATATTCAGCTGGAAAACAGAACTGCAGTCAGGCATCTTAGTAGAGATAAATTGAAGCCTACTACTTTTGTTAACTGAGTAAGAAAAAACACCTCATATAAAGAACAAGGAAATATTAAGAAGTCCCCTTTGTTTACCCTCCACAGCTGAAAGGATGATTAGAGTTAGTTTTAGTTAAATCTCCAGCAGTGTCCAAATACATAAATGAGAAAGTTAACATAGGGAGCAGCGCTCATGAGATAGAGGAATCAGAAAAGGCTCCCTTTGAGCACTCCCCTAAAAAAATACGCTTTTTTTCCTCTTTTACCTCCTGGGATTTGGAAATGTTTGGGCAACAAACTTTCTACCTAAATGCCAGCCACTGAACAGAAGTGAACCCTTAGGAAGCTGAAATGGGGAAGAAATTAAGGTAACTGATGACAGAAAAGCTAAAAGTCTTTTTTTTTTTTCTTTTTTTTTCTTTTTTTTTTCTTTTTTTTTTTCTTTTTTTCCAATGCTTTGGTTCACATTCAGAATAACGGTACCAGAGACATCATTTTTCAAGATGATCTTTTTGTTTCAGAGTAAACTCTTCCAGCTGTCTGTGGTGACTGTCCAGGGGGACTAAAAATTATTTTCCACATGATAATGACTGGCCAACTTTCCACTGTTCTCAGTGCAAGGAAATGTCATTTAATTATTGCACACAAAATGGCTTCTGTTGTGGACCTCCCAGTCATGGCACTGTTGATACCTCACATATTTTGTAAAGCCCTTCAGACTAATATCTTGATCAAGAAAAGACGCTGGGTATGAAATAAGGTTCTATTACATCCTACATAGCCAAGAATCTCATGGTTATGAAGTGATAATTGCATTCTTTTACAAGTCTGTTCCTGACCTTGAGGGGGATCATTTGTAAAGAAGACCAAGAGGTACTGGCAAAGGGACCAAGCTGCAAGAGGAAATCATTGCATTTGTTGTAGCCATATACATGCAGTCCAATGCTAAGACTAGGAACAAATCAGAAGATACTGTGGAAAGTAAAAGATACTATCCCTCAGGAAGTGAGTGGGTCCTTTTCTGAGGCAGTATTATCAGAAACCAGAAAGCTGCTATTGCAAGGCAGATGATTTCGGAGAGTGGGAGCTGTCATGAAAAGTGTCACAGCCTTTCCATGAGAGAGCTGGGAAAGGTATACCACAGCATGCTGCAGCCCAGTGAAGCTCGCACAGAGGTGCTGAATAGGTCATCTGCTCTGGCCAAAACCATTACCCCAATGTTTGGGCTCAGAGGGATGGCACAGAGGGAATTTATTCTACCTCTTCCCCAAAATGAGTTTCTTGCCCGTATGGGTTCATCTTGCAGACTATAGCATCCCTTGAATCATATTACCTTTCATCAGAATAAAAGTTCTTTACAGAAGTTGCTTCGTACATGTCACTAAACTTTCATATATTTTCATCTGTGGATTACCTGGGCTACATCCAATATCTCTGTCACCTTCAGACAGCTCTTTCTTTTAATTCACATTTCCATCAACATTTCTGGCGGGCCTACAGTGAAATATTCCGTAGCTTTTATGAATGTAAGGAATGTGGTGGTGAACCACAGGATTCCCCCACCTACAGCTCCCCCTTTCAGCTGCCAGCTGCTTGTCAGATTTTAATTAACGAGAAAGTTGCTAGCAGTTATTCACGCTGGTTCTCTCTGTTCCTCTCTGGAGAATTCCTAAATAGCATTCAGAGCATTGAGCCTACACTTTCTCTTTTTTTAATGCTCTTCTTCACAGCAGCCAGTAAAAAATGTTAGAAGCGATGGGTTTCTGCACCCAGAGCTCAATTAATAGAGAATGATGTTCACTAGTTATGGATGTGGCACACAGGACCTCCCTTCCTTCCACTTCATCCTCCTGTTTCCTACACAAAATGAACAGACAGGTCTTCTAGAAAATTATGTCTGCTCCAGTGCAGGTATATTGTTAAACTTTTTATTTTTTACAATATCAGGAATATAACTGAAGTGAAAACACTGAAGGATTGCCTGCACTGGGAAAGTCAGTGTGGGCATGGACAAGTAAAGTTATCACTGGAGTGGAAGGAGGGCTCCTGAAGGCATTGTCTCTAGCAAAGGCACAGCAGCTCATGATGTGAACTTATTTATCCTCCCTTTGAGCATCCCCCTAAAACACATACCTATTTTTGTGTCACCTCCTGGAATTCAGAAGTGTTTGGACAACAAACATGCTGTCTAAATGCCACCAAATATCTAGTATCATATCAGAAAGTCTGGAGAGCAGCACAGCAGTACAAGGAGGTGAGAAGTTTTTTCAAAACATCAGCAGCCAGTGAATATCCTCAGCTTTAGCCTAGCCCTGAAATCTAACTGAAGACAGTACTTATAGTATTGCTAAATGGGAAGGTTGTACTTTTCACTGTTGGCTACCAGCCTTTGAAAATTATTAAAATGCAGCAATATGCAGCAGTCATTCTAAGCGATCCAACAGAGACTCAGAGAGCATTTCTGTACTCAGTCTTAAAAGGCAATAGCAAATGGTAAACAGTTGGTTACAACAAATAGCAGTGTAATAGACATAGCTTTTGATAAGCTGCAGATAAAATCTGCTGGACTGTGGAACCCCAAGTAGCTGTCCCATGCTCTGAGTGTAAGAGTTTCCATTATAAACCCTGTTTTGATGCCCTCAACCAACCCTCCATTCTAATTTTCTGCAAAGAGCTCCTTCTTGTGTAACATTTCTGCTACGTGGACTCCAGCCAGAGAAAATCTGGAAAGAGGGGAGGAAGGAGGAAGAAGCTGGAGGTTATTCTCACAGCTATGGTTAAAAGAAAGGACTTTGTGAAGAGTGTTATTAACTTCTGGACACATTTTCTATCTTTTCTAAGGCAGTTTTTCCTCAGTGTTTCTGATTTGCACTTCACATTTGGGTTTTTTTTGTTTTTCCTGGTTGTTTTTCATTAAGAACTAAAGTGGGGAACACACCATCGGTTCAGCATTTGCAAGTGATGGCATGGCCCCCACTGCTTAGGTGCCTCCATAGCACTAGTGGTGTAAGCATTTCTACTCATGTGAGACAGTAATGGTCCCACTTATGCATCCTCTCTCTTCCAGATAAAAAGTGTGTCCATGTTGGGTGGAACTTGTCCTATATTAAAAGAAAATTAAGCCTCTTAGTGATTCTTCAGTTCCTGGGAACTATTGTAGACCTCCATTATATATTATACAGAAGGAATAAATTCCTTTCTGTCATTATTAAGATCCATAGTACTTCCTCTACAAGCACTGTGGGTAGACATTGTATGTACATGGATAGACATTACAGAGCTTTGCAATCCTATCCTACAAAGCTTATAATGGTTGCTAATGAATGCTAATTAGTCTATGAGAACCATCCACATTTTTATAAAGTCTACAGATGTTATACTATTCAGTTACAGTCACCTCCTCCAGTCTTAACCCATTTATAAACTGGCTTCTCCTTCTTTAATGTTCTGTCTGTGCTTGAGATGATACTGCAGTAAGCCTTTAGGTGAGAGTATCTTCAATCCAGCCCTTTCTTACCTATTCACTAGTAAAAAAAGATGTTTTGATCAATGGGTTTCATGTGAAAACTGGGTGATGGCCATTTTTCATGGTCAGGAATTGTGGAGTTCATCTTCACAAGCATTATTTGCAGTAATATCCACATCTCTCTGATCTTCTACAAAGTTCTTCTAAAGAGACTATTGACAACAATCTAGCAGAACAACTGTAAGCCTAAGGCAATGGAAAAGTAAAGCATATCAAGTGTGATACAAATAACAGGGCCAGCTTCTAGACAAGATATACACATCTGTAAAGATGAGAAATGGCCTCCAGTTCTGTGGACTCAGTGTTGCAGCTACATACAGTTGCACAGTTCCCCACATGTGCACATAATGGCAGAGATTTCCAGAAGTATGCAGAGGATTTAGGCACACAGTTCCCAAAGCTGACCAGAGGATTTATTCAGACAGCCCTCGCTGGAAATCTGACTGGAGTTTTGTATGACTGAAACTCCTGGTTAGGGCTGAAATTTTCAATCTATGTAACTGTGTGCCTACATTTGTTTAAAGGACAGCAACTAAGCAAACTTCAGTCTATGCCCAACAAAATTCATACACATGGGAGGATTTCAAATATTCCAAATAAATTACTATTGGCCTGGCTTTACTTTAAGACTACAAGCTTCCATTCATCAGCAGACTCTTTTCACTCTTTGTTTCTTCCTTTGGAATGTTTCTATAAATCAGCTTATAAACTTTTGGCTTTAAATAAAAAGATGCTAGGGTGTTTTTGTTGTTGTTTGGATGTTTTTTTTAAAAACCTATTGCAAAAGCAACTGCAAGATCTCTCCTTCCACCAGGGCTCCCCCTGAGAGTTAAAACCATAGTCAAACAAAAGAGAACAGAGAACAGAGAGGACAGAGAAATCCCCTGCAAACCTCTGTGGAAACCGACTCATCTCTTTATCAGCCTTTGGCTTCTATATATCCTAAAGATGACTCAGAAATGTTCTGAGGTTGTCCCATGCAGGAGGTGGTGGTTATAGTGCTACAAAGGCTCCTCTGTCAACTTCACAGCTGCTTGAAAACTGGCTTTTATTTCATCAGCCTCTTCAGTTCTGAAGAGGGGCTTCTTTTTTATCGCTACATTGCATGTGTCCAGTCCATCTGATTCATACTATTCTAGCATGCCTTTTGTGCACTAATTAAGGGCTTTAGTTACAAAAAAAAAAAAAAAAAAAAAGAGGTTAACACTATGTATTCAAGATTCCTCATGTGCTACTCAATTTTATGTACATTTTAATGATTAAGTCAAATCCTAGCCATGCAATGTAAGTAGGAGCATAGGACTTGCCTTATCAGATCAGACCATTGGTCCATGAAGTCTTGCATCGTGAATCCAACACCTGATTTGTGAGAGGAAGGTAAAAACAAGCAAAGCATTATCCCTCTTAGCTAAGTCTGCAATGCTACCCTCCAGGGAAAAATTCCTTCCTTGCCCCTGCGGTGATCAGATCACTATAGTCTAATTAAAAAGCCTTCTCAGCTCAAACTGTGCAAAGAAAGAACGTATGAAAATTGCTAGAAAAAAGATAAAAATAGGAAGATGCCAAGAAGCTTGTAGGGAATTTCCATTTACCAAACTGGTTTACAGACAGTTGCAAGGCTAAAGGCAACAGGAAAAAGTTTGAGCACTGCAGGTACAATAGGAGATAATGTTCACACTAACCGCTAGCGCAGCATCAGCAAAGAAACACAAAATACTATGTATGCAAGAGGTCAGGTGTCTCTGACATTTACTTGTTATACAGTTTCAGTGCAGACGTTAACATGGTCTCTAAAGGCCTGACTCTGACACAGATGTGGTCATTCTGCTCCCATTTTAATGACAGTAGATTAATACTTACTAGTAGATTGCAAATTAATCTGTAACTTAGTGGCCTCTTTATGATGTCATCATAAGGGGTCATTGCATAGCTGTAAGGTCACTGTAAGGACATGTCTTTTGGGGGGAGGAAAATGTATACAAAACACAGTTTTCATGGGGATCATGATGACTTGGGATGTTTAAAAATCAGTTCATCTTAATTTCCCTTCAATCATCATGAAATCGGGAATTAGTGTGCAAAAAATGTAAACTTTTAGGACGGTATCATGAGTTGAGTCCTCCAACATATGTACTAATTACTTGAAAAAGAGAATGTCATTCTGTAAAATAATAAATGAAGTCAGCTTTTACTTATGAGAACTACCAGCAGGATTTGCTCTGCAATGCCCTTATTTGTTAAACTTCTGGAACACAGTACTCTGTACAGAATTGTGTGGTCTCCCTTATCATTGTTTTTTGCATCCCTTAAGTTCAGAGACATCAGCAGGGTGTGGCTTTTTTCCATTAAAGGCTGTTTTGGGTAACACTGATCCAAGATCTATTTCATTATGCTAACAACTAAAGGCCTTGTAATAATAATTTCTGTTTGGCAGCATCACAGTCAATTTCACTGATGTTACAGTTGTTTTAATTCTCTTTTTCAGGGGTGAGAAGAGCTCCAGTAATTTTTTTGAGATGATTTCTCCATACTTTTCATCTTTTACCGCAAAAGGGATTGCCAGGGAACTATCCAAGAAAGAAATGTAGATAAGCAATACCACCATCAGGAGGAAGGGAAGGGAAGGGAAGGGAAGGGAAGGGAAGGGAAGGGAAGGGAAGGGAAGGGAAGGGAAGGGAAGGGAAGGGAAGGGAAGGGAAGGGAAGGGAAGGGAAGGGAAGGGAAGGGAAGGGAAGGGAAGGGAAGGGAAGGGAAGGGAAGGGAAGGGAAGGGAAGGGAAGGGAAGGGAAGGGAAGGGAAGGGAAGGGAAGGGAGAGGAAGGGAAGAGAAAGAAAGGCAGAAAATATTTGCTTTTTTGTCAAACATGAACAAAAGCAAGAACAACTGTTAACTTTCAGAGAGGAACAACTATGTAAATCTGTAAAATTTCTAATACTTGTATGGATGCACAAGTATTGATACATCAGTTACCTGGTTATACATTTAAAAGTTTGTGATAATATTAACTGAAAACAAGGTGTCTGGCAATAGTGAACTGAGCCATAAACATGCACACACAATGCATGAGTTAGTGATTATAGCAATGGTAATATGACTTTTCCCTTACATTCTTCAACTCTTTTTTTCACCCTTAGCAGTCAACATGTCAGAGGGCATAGCTGAAGGGGAGTTTTTCAAGCTACTGTTAAGCACAAAGCAAAATTTGTAAGAAATTTGCTGGAGTACCTCGGAAAAACCTGTTGAAGCCCATGTGAAAATCTGGTCTCTGCCTTTCCTGCCATGAAGGAAAGACTCCTGGAATGGTCACCAGCTCTGCCTTGCACCTCCTGGTATCCTCCTGTCTGTCCAGATACCTAATGAACAGTTTCCAGGCTGCTTTCTGCCAGCCTCACCAGCAATGCTCAGCGCTGAACTCTTGCAGGCGCGTGGGAGAGCATGTTCTGCCTGCATCTGAGCCTCTTCTTGATGTATAGGAAGTGGGAGAGGCTAGCGATCAGGAAAGCTTCCCAGGATGCTTTTAACAAAAATACAGCCTATGCAATCTGGGTTCATAAATCCTTTACTTGTGGGATTTGTGCTCCTAAATCTTCAAGGTACTTCTGAAAATATTTCTTTTAATATGAATTTATTAATTTTGGAAATCTTACCAAAATGTTAATAAATCCTAAGTCAGTAGACTTACACCAAAGTCGACCTTCTCTATTACTGTTAGGAAGGAGAGTCGTTGGCATCGGTTGAATTGTAGGGGATTTCCTTTTGTTTTGCAATGTATGTGCAGACAAGCAGGCACCAAGCTACAAGTGAGTAACTTTCCCACTAATCCTCCAAGGCGTGTGACAATATGACCCTGAGCTTTTACAACTAAGAACAGTATGGTATGTAAATATTATGAACATATATGGTAAGTGCTCTACTTGCTGAAAAACACAGAAAATGATTCCCGAGAATGCCTAGCTGACCCTAAAGCTACACAGATTGTTCTTTTTTTGTCTGCAGCATTCATCTGTGTTCAAAACCACGATGATATATTAGATGCAAGTTCACTGGAGCAGGAATTGTGTCTTGTTTTCTTTATTTCTCAATTAAGCATCTGTTTTATTTTGGACATAAAGAATAAAAATGAGAAATAAAAAAATATTGTGTTGTATTTGCCACTACCTTCTTTCCAAAAAGAGAAATAATCACTTGTTGAACTGAGAACATTTTAAATCAGGATGGCACTAATTGGGCAGCACACACTAAATGATGCCAAATAACGTTACTTGTTCTCTGCAGTCATGCACTTAAAAAACTGAAGAAAATCTGTTATTATTTCTTTGAAAATGTTGTGGAATCCATTAAAGTCACTGATCTATGGAAAAAAGGGAAAAAAGAATGTTGTTTTAAGACTGTGAATAGAAATTTCACAACACAATAGAATGTCACCTTTTTTATGATGAATATGTATCCTGCTAAAAACGTAGCAATGGCACTAAAACCATGTGCAAAACCTAGGTTTATTTATACACAAGCAACTAGGATAAAAGCAGATGAGAAAAAAAAATGCAGTGGAGACTTACTGATTTTTCAATGGGAAAGAAAAGTTATGAATACACTTTTGACAACACTCCCAACTGTTGCAAGGGCCATGTATCATCTACCCATTTAATAAAGAATATATTTTATGTGTTGCGGCACATGATAACCTTTGAAAGTCTCCGTCTCTTAACATGTTTATCTATCAGCAGATTCTTCCAGTTCTCATTGTGTATTTTCTTGATTTGCAATTCAGCTTTCATTATTGATAAAGACTTGGAACCTGCATCCCACAGAGAAGTCCCAAGAGGGCAGATTTATCCATGGGATTATACCAAGAATAAATTAGACCATGGACCTCAGAGGCACCACTCACAAGGGTATGAACTACTGGCTAGGGTCCATAGTTTCCGTGCTTTCGTTATTTCCATTTACTTTAGTTCAACTTGATTAGATTCCAGCACTTGGTAAACCTGATCATTTTTTTTTTGAAGAATATGTTTGCATATCAAGTACATTTTTCGCATCCTTGCTCCACCTCTGCAAAAGGCTCTTAATAGAAAGGGAACTTGCAGCTTTGCCTATAATATGGCAAGAACCGAAATTCCACTACGTCTTGGGAACAAGAATTGTGTGACAGAAGAATACAATGCAATTATCCAGGTGAACTACTAACTGAAATGTAAGATTATTAACTGAGGTAAGATTATTTCCTGCAGCGTCACTGAACACTATTCCTGCATTCTTCCAGCATGACACAATGGTTGTGATTGATAGTGGCTCTGAGGTCCAGACCAGGAACAACAGCATCCTGCCCTCAAATCCTTCCTCTTCCTAATGCTCCTGGCTTCTCCTGTTAATATTCAGTTAACTCCTGGTAACCCTACCATTCCTCCGAGGGCCTTAAAAACCCTCCACTTTCCTCATCATGCCATTATTACTTAATGATCTCTTTGTTCTTATGAAAATGTCTGTACTGAACTTTAAAAAAAAAAAAAAGAGGAAAGAAAAAGACAGCAGCTGCGGAATGAAATGGGACAAAAATGGCTTTGTAGCAAGGAGGATGCAGAGTTCAATTTTTAAAACTGGAAATGAACTTGTATTTCACACAGACTGGAATTTTCAGTATGGCTGAGCTGTCACAAAAAACAAGTAATAAAAAAAAGTGCTGTATGTCTTGGTCTTGGATTGCTGGCAGTGTTTTAGAGCATTTGAAGATTTGTTAGGATTTTACCCTTGTGAGCCACTATGTCCTTAGGGGAAAGTCCTATAGAAATCAGAAGGGTTTTCCTTTTAAGGTCTGATTCAAACCCCATTGAAGGCAAGGGAAAAAACTCCTGTTGACTCTGTAGGCTGAGTTCAGGCCTATGTAGAAGTCAGTTCAGTGACACCTAATTTTTCACCTCTGACAGAAAATAAGAACTGATCAATTAATAAAAATAATGAGCAAGTACTTCTGCAAAATTATTTCAGAGTATATTTTACTGTTTGTTCTTAAGCTCATGCCATCTGTTGTTCACAGATATTCAGGCTAACTTATGGTTTAGTCATGAAAATGTTTGAAAATATCAGAAGTTCAAAAGTTTTTGGATGAATGATCAATCATCTGGAAATGACCACAGAAGTCCATTATACAGTAGCTGTCATCATCTCAGTCTTTTGTTTAAAGAGTATCAGCCACTCAACTGGAAGCATGAACTATATCCAAGATTTGTGTTAAAGCTAAGGTTATAAATCACCTTCTACAGAAAAGCAATATTTCTGGACACAAAATAATCAATTACATAGATTTCAAAAGCCCCAGGGGTTAAAATTTGAGTGTCAATACTACTTTTTTTCACTAAAGCATTAACATATGCACATGTATATACAGCTATACAAACCATACAGAAAATTAAGCATTAGGTTAACAAGATGGCAAGAGCTAAAATAAATGTCTGCCCTCAGTCCAGCAAAATTCATCTGAAAGCAGCTGATTCAGACAAGATGTTTGTACCCAGAAGTATATAAAATTGTGATTCAGCTGACCCAGAAGCCAAGCTGGTTGTGGCTGTGCAAAGTTAGGACCACACTCATCTACACTCTGCTGCAGGATACTGAAGCTACAGCAAGAACAGCAGGATGGGCAACGTGTCCATTCCTCTGCTGCCAGCCAACAAATTAATACCAATAGTATGAATGGTAGATTTTGTTAGTATAATGACCAGGAACTGTGACTAATGAAGAGCAGACGCTACTTTTTCTGCTCTCCTTGAGATGGTTTTGGCAATTCCCAGCTCATGGGTACACAGGACAGCTGTGGGCAGTAGCGTCTTCAGCAGTCACATCCAAATCCAGCACAGCTCATGAATCAGAAATCTAAGCCTGCACATCATTTTTGTGAGATGTAAGCAGTTTAAAATGCAGAATTCATGCCAGATAAAAACACCTTTATACTGAATGACCATGGGAGAAGCAGGAACAATAGGGTGTAAAGAGGATCTTAGGTAAGGATAGGATTTGGGCTGGGTGGTTTTATAACCATCCTTGGCGAAACAGAAGAAGTGAAGTTAAACTGCATTCTTCACTCAGAGATCAGGAGGGAGTTTCACCTTCAGCTCACTCCCTTCTTCAGAGCTGCACAATAGGGTGGGTTCATTGTTGTGGTTTTTCGCATTATCCAGATGCAACACACGTTGAAGATGGCTGGCAGGAGAATACTCGGCTCAGCGCAAAGCTGTCCTGACCTAACAGAGCAAATCCCATGTTCCAGCCTCCCACACACTGCAGTCCCACACATGCTTGTCTGTTACACAATAATCATATTAATAGTCGTTTACCAGAGATACCTCTCCCCATCCCTATTAATTAGTTCACATTCTGTATTCATCGCTCAGTAATCCAAAACTGTGATTTCCACCCTAACTGTGGGCCAAAGGAATCTTCTGGTAGAGAACATTTTTCTGTCTTTGTGCCTTACAGGGTATGGAGGGAATCAGAGAAGTAAGAACAAACAACAGAAGGGATGCTCTCAAGTAACGGAGAATTCCCCGCTCTTTCTTCAGCCCTGTGCCATAGGTGTTCATATGTAAGCAAAGACGGTTCCTGGTGAAAATGAATATTCCTTTGTGGGAGTCAGAATTGAATCAGGATTGACGCTGATTTCAAATGCAGATGCTGGCACAGAGTAAAATTATTTTTCAAACACCAAACCTTTCCCTGGTAAAGTATTTAAGGATGCATTTTCAGGCTAGAAGGAAAAAGTGATGAAAAGTTCTTAAAACTGAAGAAACAAAATCCTTGATTCTGATCCAAAGTCCTGCAAAACAAGATCCCATATGGTAATGGCTAATCTTAGGAGAATGGAGGGGGATAAAATGGGTACATTTTCCTTCCTCTCTCTCTCCCTTTTTCCCCTTTGGTTTTTAAAGTTGCATGTAATATGTCACAGGAGGGTCTCTGCCAAAGACGTGTTTTCACCATCGTTCACAAACAACACACATCCCATACTTCATTCATTGTGGCTCTGTAAGGAAATAGGTAGTTAGCAGAAGGCACTACATAGCACCGAGCAGGGCAGTGCAGAGGTGTTAGTCCAGATCCCAAAGTGGCATAGCCCTATTTTCAGCTAGGCTTCATTAGCCCAGTACAAGCCTTTTACTGTTGTGATAGCTCTCTGTACTTCAGATAGTTCTTCTACCCTGTTTAGTATTGCAAAGTATTGAACGATGCATTGTAGGCAAAGCATGAATGCTTCTGTCCAGTTTTAAAATGCCTTTCCTTGTTATCTTGGGGGCAATGCCTGTCCTTCGTTAGACCATGTTTTGTACTGTGTGTAAAGCAGTTGTGATCCTAACTAGTTCTTTTGTGGCCAGTGAAAATCAAGCAGTCAAGGAGTAATTATGTAGATGCGATTGGGTATTATTTTTGATTGATTGTACTGTTAAAGGATCTATAGGCATTAAACCAGAAAATGTCCCTGGTGTCCTAAGTAGGCTCTGAAAACTAAATAAGGCTTCTCAAGAAGCTTGTTGTATAAACAGGCCTTTCAGAAAGATATTTTGTATTTCCAATCCATGGTCCTTCCCCATGTCTTACAAGCAAAACAGTTCCTTTCGCAAGAAGTTCAGTCCTTTCTCCTTCATACCCAAGTAGCTTTACACTTGTAGAGAGCCACTGGTTACTCATCTGTGGAAGGGTTTTCACAGTGGGGCTTGACAGACCTGTTAACTTTCATCCTGAAAATTCAGGCCTTAGAAGAAAATGGGACCATAAAACACACTGTCAGCATACACGGTGCATAAGGCAACATTTCAGAGATGCCTTGCAAATTCAAGTAACATGCAAAAATTGCAGACAGTTGTTGGGTGTTATTTATCTTATGTTAGCTGGAAATCTGTCTTCTGTCAAGTTGTAGTTGACATAATATAAGGTGATATAATTCAGTCATAATATAATTCAGCCATAATGTAATTCAGTCATAATTTAGTTCAAAATGTAAAGTGATATAATTCATTTTATTGCTGCAGGTTTCTCTAAGAACTGTATGGATCCAGACCAATGGAAGAGAAATAATTTAGTGAAGTATCTTGTTATGAAACCTCAAATAAAAAAGCAAATCACATCCATCACCTGCTATAGGGTGCAAATTGTTCATACAGAGAGTTTTGGGAGAAATTTACTCTCCATTTATATTTTATTAATTTGGTAGTAACTGGTACTACTCAATTACCAAGTACTACTTCAGCCTATTCATGACATCTATCCTAGACCTGGGGCAAAAGACATTGTGTGGTGACACAAGGCAGCAACTGCCAGGTTAGTCTGGATGCTGAAGTATCAAAGATGCTTACAGGGTTTTGCTTGTGTTAATTTTAGTGTTTTGTTTAGTGTTTTATAAAATTCGTTACAAGTAGAACAGGAAAAAGCAAACAAGCAAAGAGAACCATTCAAAAATGATTATGTGGCAAAAGCCAAGCATTCAGAAAATATGAAATGTATAGACTTTCATTCAGAACTCAGAAATAGTATAAAAAAAAATTGAAATATTTTGAATTCAGAAAGTTCTTGTGTTGCTGTCTTGACTTAGTCCAGTGCTTCTGTTCTGAATGGACTTTAACAGACTAGAGATATGGAGTTCAGAGATGGAGTTTAGACAAATCACCTAGTCTGTCCCATGGGCTGCCTCATTTCATGGGCTTGAAGTCCATAAGCTTGCTGAGGCATAAGAAGTGGAGAAAGGGAGTATGAACCAATCAAGACACTTCTGAAAGATGAGCGCAGCAGTGATTTCCACTATGTTTCAGCTTTGACTCTTTTTTAAAATAAAACCAGAGTTTTCCGGGCAATTTTTGAGGAAAAAATTTATTTACCTGACAACCTAATTTTCTGCTGTAAAATAGCTCTCCTGGGTTGTGCTCTATTTTCTTCTGGGAAGAACGCAACACCTTTACTTGTTTAAAAACTCTACAGTTCCCTAATGAATAACTTGAACCCATTCATCCCACACCCATGCCATGTTTAAGTATGTTAGTTCAGACAAAGAAGAAGATATTTTTCTGAAGTGATAATTTACATGAGTGAGAGGTTAAGCCATGTTTGGCTGACAAAGGAAAGGAGCAGAATGTTTCTACGGTATGAGAGCAGTTGCATGTTCTTGGAGTATTTTTTTGTACGACCTGTACAGGGAGCATTCTTCTGTATAACTCCTATATTAGAATGTTCTTTTTGGTTTATTTTGTGCATTATACAGTGAACCATGGCAATGCAATATTATTTTACTAAAAAAGAATTAAATGTAAATTAACACTTAATAATTTTTATTTAATTTTGATTAGCATGTAAAACATACTTTAATTACATCAGAATAAAAACTGGAACTTGAGCAATTATTTAAATATACCCCTAGAGTATAATACCATTTAGGACCGGACTCCCCTCTGATGCTGTGTAGGTTTTTTTTTGCAGTGAAACCTTTAAAATAACAGCTAATTTGTAACATACACACATACATATGAAACACATTATTTTTAGAGCATTATTTTACTGTGTATCTTGAAATAGAGTGTGTGTGTGTGTATTCATTTAGCACAACTTGAGCTCTTGGAAAACTCAGCTCAAATTCCAATTAATATACATTACTTCTAAAGCAAAATATGAAAGAGGAGGGTTGTTGTTGCACTAAGCATGTTAATTGGCATCACTGTTGCAAATGGGAAGAGCTATGGAGGTCTTAGAAACCTTCTTCATGCCAAGGATAAAAGTTTGCATTAATTTGGCCTGCCGTAGTCTCAGCCACCTGGTATTTCTATTGACCTACCCTGTGGTCTAGCTTTGGCTGTGGTATTAAACATATAGGACGGGGTGCCAGCCTGGGATTTTTTTTCCCTGCTGCTTGCCTCCTGCAGTCACAGCACCATGCAGCCTCTAGTCACGTTTTATCCCTTGAAGTATCACTGTATCCCACCCCATGCTAGTGTTCTCTCTTGAAAAAATATTCATAAAAAAGACCTATTTTTTCAGAGTGCCAAGTATCTCCTGCAGACTTCTGCAAAGCATCAGCCAGTATTTTTGCCTAGAAAGGGGAAAAAAAGGGGGCTCAGAGTTGTGTAGATCCAGATGTAATGGTTCTGTTTGCTGGTGTGCTCAGCAATTTTATCTCTGTCAATTAATTCAGCAGTGGCATTTCAAAAGTTCTGGAAGCTGGCTCTTCAAATTTCAAAAGATTAAAGGAAAAAAAAAAGAAAAAGAAAAAGAAAACAGCCAATCAAAATAACCAACTAACACCCCCAAAAATAACCTGGGTTAATTTTTTTACTTTTTAGTAATATTGATCAAATGAATGTTACAAGATAAAATCAGACTGCTTTCTGAAGTAATAGCTTAAAAGGCAATCAGTCAGAATTAGATCTGTCAAAATGAAAAGAGAGAGGGTATTGTCTGTGAGAAACTGGTTTACCAGAGGCATAGGGAGGTCTGGTTTTCCTAAAAAAAAAAAAAAAAAAAAAAAAAATCTGCTGACTGAAAAAAAAACCCTAGATTTTTTTTTTTTGCATCAGACAGCATAGCAACAGCATTGACTTCAATGCCATAACATGATTACAACTGCAAGAAGGAAACACCAGGTCACAGACCATGTCATTCAAAAACAAGAGTAATTCCATTTGCTGATGTCAGCAATTTTCACAAATTGACTAAAATAGCCCATTACTTAAGTGTTCAGCTGCTCAGATGATTTGGTTTTTCATTTTTTTTTCCTTCTTTTTTTTAATTGAAGGAAGGGAGTTTGGGAAAATTATGTTGGCTATTGTAACTACACCCTGTACTCTGTCTCAATGCTTGACCCTATGTTCTTTCTTTCATATGAGATGAAATTCATTTTCCTTGGGCTAGCATAAAATGAGAACACCATGGAAGTCTGTATCGTTGGCAGAGGTGAAGGGTGGGCTGGAGTGGATCATCTAATTGGGCTTCTCCATCTCGAAGTTCTTGCACGCTGTGAAGTTCTGTGATGAGCTGTTGGTTTAATTTTACAGGACCTCGGTGGCCAGCTTGTGAAATCTGGCTAGCAAGAACATAATGGAGCTTACTGCATTATTATGTCTGGGTTTGCTATATTATTTGTTTGCTTAGAAAAGAGCTTTTTCAGTACATAAATCATAAAAATAAAGGTAGTCTTCGTTAACACCTTAAAAGTGAATCCATACAGATATATCTTTGTAGCTTCAGTGGGTCTTTTCTACATGTCTAGCCATTCTGACATGTTGATGGCCTTTGCAAATGATTTGCATTAGGGAAGCTTGGCTGTATAGTTTGCATATCACCAGGAAGCTGATTTTGAAGAATAAACTTAGCAAAAACCTCTTCATCTGTGGTTTCAATTTTATTTGGGCCTTATCAAGTACTTGAAATAATTCATTGTTCCTCCATGCCCAGGGGAACTAGTCTGAAAGAGCTAGAACAGGTAAGGGAAAGACACATTCTGTTTGTCTTTATTCGTTGTAAATTACTGAACTTCGAGTTATGACTGTTACTATAAGGAAATTACTGCACACCTACCACCATTAAAAAAGAAATATTCTGGAAAAGTGAGGAATTTACTGGGGAAATATATATAAATAACTTAAAATTCTCTCCTCCTGATCCCTCAAACTGCACCTGCCAGATGATGGCCTTATTTGTATCCTGGTACATAGAGTGTGATAAATTGCTCAGAAGATCAAACTAATTAAGTAGCTGTTTTTGTTAAGAATGCCTTTTAAAAATGAAAAATTAAGTTGTATTTAGCACTCAACACCTACACACCAAAGTACATAACCCAGATGAGCTAATCTTTAAAACTGGTGTAGAAATGAGCTAATGTTTTTAGGGAATTGTATGCACAATATGGCAAGAGATCAATAACAATTGAAAAAAAAAACCACCTAAACTACTCAGCTGCTAGCAATAAAGAAGTACCAAGTTGCAAAATGCATTAACTGTTTTTTGGCTTGTTTGTATCGGCTGTTTTGTGCAGTTTCATATGACAGGCTCGTATCTTGGCACAGGCACTGAAATAGTGTTCAGTGTGACGATGTGTACCTTTGCAGTTCATGGCAGCCATGCAAAAAAAGAGAGAAAGATGTTATCTCTGCAAAATGATTAAAAGGCATTGATAATACTGAATAGACTGGAAGCAAAACTATGTGTATGCTGTGTATGTGCATACATGTATGGTATACTTACATATATCCAAGCACACACGTGCATATATGAATCTCAGTAACATCTCTTGGTTTTAAAAGCATGAAGTTGGCCTCAGGAGCTAAGAAACTGAATTTGTGAGCTGTTAAATGTCAGAGCTGACCTCTGGGAGTTTGAGGAGGGATGATGTGGTGAAGGGCAGGCTTCAGGTCATGTTTTATACAAGAAGTTTAATTGTTCTGGCTAGGAAGCAAAAGTGACTCATTTACTTGAAGTGGGTCCCTATCTCCCAATGCAGATTTCAAATGGGGGAGGATAGTGCTAGCAATAATATCTTTAAAAGAATTGGACTGGTTTACTTCAGTATTTTAACTACTTCCATTCAGATTCATTTGTTTTGGATACATAATTTGAGAATGTTCCAATGATAGCAAAAAACAGTGCTTTTGTCACCCTTCTTGAACCCATGCAAGTCTTTTCATTGTGTTTAAATCAGAGTTTTTTTGCCAAAGAAAATTGTAAGCTAGTGGGCTCTTTCTGAGTCTTTTATTGAAAAATGTAATAAACTATTTAACTGTATAGATTGTAAAGTCATCATGACACTGGGTTTGTGGTGTTGCTCTTTTAAGTTTCACTACTCTCTCAGAAAGCTCCCTCTACAGATCAAGCATGTGCATTTTGAGTTATGACAAAAGGCGAATAACACATATATATAAATAAAGAACGTACTTCACTTTTTTAGTAGCATCTGATTTATTAATGAAGGGCTGTCATTCATTTCAGTTCAAGTTGTCTGTGTCCTACTTTATCCACTTTCATTTATTAAGCTCCTATTTCTTGGTTACTAACCTATTCCCAGCCTTTAGTTACCTCCAGTTTCAATTTTGGAAACTCCTATTTTTTGGTGACATATTTTCTGTAAAATGTGAATTTCAGTAAAGAGTTTTTCCCTAGAAAATGTAAATATATTTCCTACTTTCTGATCAGCTTATAATTAAAAGAATGTAAATAATTTAATGGTTAGAAATTCTTGTTGTTTCAAGATGCTTTTATCAATCACAAAGGGTAAATACATTGTCACTGAAATGTGACAATCCACTGCCACTGAGACCCTGGCCATATACCATTGAAATAAAAGTAAGTTTTGTTACAGAGAAAGGGGAAGACCCGAAGAGTATGGTACCATGCAAAGCACCCACTTTGTGCTGAGGAAGCAATACAATTCATGTTTTCAAACCTGCAGCTAAGGCTATATTTCAAGCCGCCTAGAAAAACTTTTCTCCTTCACAGAAAATGTGACTTTTCAGAGAAATTATTGAAGCCAAAGCTAAAAATACTTAAACTATAAACTGGGTATTTTTAATCATAGTAAATCATAGAAATGGAGTGTAGAAGGGACTTCCAAAAAGTCCTGTCTTCTGCCTGAAGCAGGATTACCAGCTCTCCACTGAGCAGAAGCACTCCTCGCCTTTCCAGAAGGTGAAATAACACTCATATGGTTTCATTGTTCATTTAATGATATGAGTCTCGGAATTAGTTGCTGGTATTCCTTTAATGAGGATGATTTGCAGGCTGCCTTCAAGCACAAGTCCCATGATTTCTCCTGGCATAAGGTGAAATTCCTACTTCAGTAATGATACTATGCCTGGAAAACATAATGTTGACTTAGTTAAAAATTGAGAGAATTCTCTGAAAATGAGATTTACTGATGAGTAGGATGAATAAGAAAATATAAATACAAGATATATGAATGTATACTAAAAATTGGGCCAAGCTGCAAAAGCTGGACCCACAGCCAAGCCGCCCCGAAGTTTGGAAAGCTGACATTCAGTGCTCTTTTCAGCTCATTAAAGGTATAATTGGAGGCCAATCACAGATATTTCACCTGCTTTCTCTGAAGTTCAGGTATTGAAAAACATCTGAAAACTGTTTTCTCTGTGAGCCCAGGTGTGGTATCAGCATTCTTTCATACACCAGGAACCTCAACTGAAGGAAACCAAATATGCTATGAATTAGAATAACATCTGTTCAAAAATGGTATGGAGATGAAGATACCCTTTATATTAGCTCTTCTTGTCTTATGACCCTATCTGGTGAGTTCTGTTTGTGCCTGAGAACCCAAAGCATTTGACTTTGCTGCAGTTCTTTCTTACAAATATTTTCTTTGGTTTCAGTAAAGACCATGCTAGCCAAAAATCTGGACTGAAAATCTGGATCAGGGTTAACAGCTCAGTGAACTAAACCCAAGCACTGTGTCTGAAGACAGGAACATGAAACCTTATGAGAACCGTAGGTCAGTGAATGCAGTCCTTTACTGTTGCAAGCAACCATGGTATACAATCTGCCTAGGAAACTAATCAAGTTCTTTATATTCTTTATATATATATGTATTATATATTATATATTTTTATATAATTTATATATTCTTTATATATAATTTATATATTCTTCATATTCTATTCTTTATATTCTTTATATTCTATTCTATATTGCTGGAAGGCTGGATCAGCACCTCCCTGTTCAGAGAGCTAATAACCTCTTCTCACTTTCAGCTTATGTTTATTCATTCCCACTTTAAAGCCATTAGCTTCTTTGTCAACAGAGTCATATAGAATCAGCTGCTTTACTCCCTCTAAAATGTTTACAGTATGCAATAGTATCTCCTTCCTGCTTTTGTTCTCCTAAGCTAAATTATCAATTTATTTTCATCTTCCCTCATCCCTCTAATGAGTCCAAACCCCTTTCTTTCTAAAGCTATTCCAGTTTAAATTAATCCCTTTTAAATATGTATGACCAAAATGATACCAAATGAGCTTTCTTCTGAGTCAATGGTGATGCTTCTTCTCTATATATATTTACTTTCTTCTTGATTTTCTTTTTTGGGGGGAAGGGTGTTGTCACAACCCTTTCACATATCATAGCAATTCTGTGATAGGGTTGCTAGGGTGTAATATAGGACATTCAACCAAACCAGAATATAGCATCAGTTTTGAGGTTCCAGTTCACAGGGCAGGTTCAGTTTTGGCTATCACCAGGTTCAGTTAATTGCAATTTACTACCTACAAATTATGCTGTAAGCCCCAAAGTAAAACTTTGCAAGGACCGCACACTTAGTTAGCTTACTTCATATCAAACCATAAGAAATCATAAATCTTCCCTTTTTCATTCAACAGATTTATGAACTTAAGCCAAGCACTTGAAATACACAGTCTAAGATGTTATTTTGTAATGAAATATTAAAACAGGTGAATTTCCCATTATTGTCATTTTACTCTAAAAACTCTGCATACACTGATCAGACTGAGGCACCTTCTCTTCACCTCCAGATTGAATCCTTATGGTATGCAGAGTGTTTCAAAACATAATCCAAACTTAAACTTTGCAAATTGCACTTATCTTCATCATACACTGGGAATAAACAGATGACTCAATATCAAGCCCAGTAGAGGTTTTTGTTCCTTTTCTTTGTACAACCTTTTTGATTGTTTCTGTTAAAGAATTTTTCACAGGTTGTTTTTAACCTTTCCTGTAGCAATGTATCATTATTTCTCATGAATAACTGAATTCCACATAGTTCTTTCCTGACAGCTCTTATGAACATTTCCTGATGTATGAAAAGCACAAGCACTAATAGACCTGATTAGATAAGCAAATATGAATGTGCCCTTAAAATAAGGGGAGAAGGTCACATTATTTTTATTGCATTTCTTCCAAAGATGCAACATGTCTTCCTGATCTCCTGATTCCAATTAGAATCACCATGTGAAAATGAGTTAAAGCAAAGTCAAATGCTATACTTAGAGAAGTATCATCATCAAGGTGATACGGTTAGTTCATCCACAAAGGAGGTAATATTTTTGCATAGCATATAATTAAATTTTGGAACTCAGTACCACCTAACGTTTTGAAGGCCAAAAGTTCAAAGAGATTCTTTGGGTCATAGATTAACTCATTAGGGCTAGGTCTAGTGCTATTAAAAGCAATACAGTCTCCAACTCAGGTGGTTCTCTAAGCCACGTGCTACTAGGGGGTGAGGAGCTACGTAAGAGAAAAAGTCATTGTTTATGTATGTCTGCTACCACCACTGTCAAAGATAGGCTAGTGAATTAGGGAAATCTTTGACTTGCCCCAGGATAGCTGTTCATAAATTTTTGTGTGGATTTAGGTGATCAAATGCAACTACACAGTGACATGTGGTAAGAGAAACACAATGACATGTGATAAGAGAAAATTCTAATGTACTTATGAAAAACTTATCTGCAGATAGAGCTTTTGAGTCTTGAATGGGATAAGAAATGCAAGGAGGTATTTTTAGGTCTAATTCGTACAGATATCATACAGGGCTTTTGCTTCTGTGGATGTCTGCCAGCATTCTGAGAAAAGGATAACACACACATTTATCTCCCTGGTGCATGGATTTGTCTGCCCAAGAACTGTTAGAAATTCTAGTAAAGATACACCCTGTAAATGTTGCTCCACAAGAGAAAACAGTGAGCAATGATGACAGATGGACTTGCACTAGATGGTAATAAAGTCACAGAAGTTTAACAGTGCTCCTTAGCAGCAAAGGGAAATCAAAGCTGGTAGTTTTTTGTCCAGATGAATACTTTGAAACGTCATTGTTTATTTAGACCTCTTGCATCTACAAAAAGGAGGTAGAAATCTTCAGTGAACAACCTCTCTAGTGAGACTTACCAGACAGTCTCTTCCTGGTTATGCCAAAAATAGAAGATTAACATGTTTTTCATGTGTTATTTGATCACTGTCATCTGCTAGCCTGAACAAAAGTGTGCAAATGGCTAAAGAAATAGAAAAATAACAGTTTTGATTAATTTCTAGTTTCTTGGGATTCTACTGTCACTAACAGAGCTGTAGGTCCCTGACTGAAGGGCAATCTAAGAGGTAAAGATTGTGCTGCAAAAGGCAACAACTTCAACATTTACTGGAAAATCTCTTGGCAGCCAGCGTGGCCAGAGCAGTGTGGAGTGGTGGCCAGAGAGTATCCAGGAGTGACTGGATGAGACACTGTTTCAGCAAGTCTTTCCTTTACTCTTCATTAAAAGAATTTCTATGTAGCTGCAAATAGAAGCTAGAGCTGCCTTGGAGTCAGTCCTCAAGGACAGACAGGACTAGGAGCATGAAGGGGCATTACACTGTATTGCTCTTGGACCACAATGTGGTTTGAGTTTTGGGAGGGCTCAGGTTAGTTTTTATTTGGCACAAATAGTTTAATGAAGCTTTAGATTTCAAACAGCTCAAACTGGCATGCCAGTAGCCCTTCTATAAGGCTGCCCAGTTCAATTTGGTTTTACGGTCTATCAGAAGATATGCAGTAACTAAGTACCAAATTTGGATATGCAGAATTAGAGCAGCCTTTACAAACAGCTCAACAGAATTTAATATGCTAGCGCAGGAAACATGGTTTCACAGGAATCCAAGGTTACATGTATATAACAACTTATTCTTGTCAGTTGATTATTCTCTTTGTGTCGCTGGGGAGTGGGTGCTGAGGATTTCTTTTAAATGACTGTTCCCCAGCATTGCTTCACAATGTCGCTTTTCATAAGAATGTGGTGAGCTATCTAAAGCCTGCTTTATATGAAGTGTTTGGAAATGCATTTGCAATAATGAATGGGTAGTGGAAATATATCAAGTCATACAGAAGCAGATACTGTGAGGCAATGAATTAACAATAGTCATAGCATCTGATGCTGCGGGCTATTTTCATTCTAAAATAAACTAACTCATGTACAATACATGCCACTTGTATTTTTTAACTCTTTTTCGCTTTTCAGTGCAGACAAACAAAAAATGAGCATGCTTTTAAGGGGCAGTATTTTTAGGAAGAAGTTTTACAAATGCAATTACAGCAAGACATTGTAGCTTAGATTGCACGTGGGTAAACACGTGCTTTCACACCAAGGGAAAAGTTTAGCTTGGCAGCTGAGGCTGAGAAGCATGACTCCGATCTCACTTAAAGCCAAAACTGCAGAAACCCAGGCCATTTCCAAAAATAACATCAAAATTAGAGCCTTGAACCTCCTCAGACTGGTCATGCTGAGAATGATGATCCTGGGGACCAACAAAGCTACTGAGTCCCCCATGGAAACATTTTTGTGTGCTGATTTTGTGCTTCAGCCATGGGGAAAGAAATATATTTCGGCAACTGAATACAAGTATAAATCAAATTAATTCAGTTTCTAGGATTATTTTGCTATTTAAAAATGATTATGAATTTTCAGGGCTTTTTTAGCATCATACTAGCTAACATACAAGACTAAATCCTCTTAACTGACATTCATTACCAGGGAAAGTAGATTAGAGGAGATTCACTGATAACTTCTTGAAAGCTTAGAATAGGCTCTTGAGATACTTGTGAAGCCTCAGTTAATGTAGTATCTCAATGTCCCACTCTATTTCAGTGATTTTTCTTTGCAAAATTCCTCCAGTGTTAGAAAGGTAGAGAATCATTTTCATCTCTATTTGCAAGATGGAAAGCCTGCAGCCTGCTAAGAGATCTTTATTAAGCAAAGATGAGAAATCTAAATTTTGGAAGGATCCTAGGCTCTGGTCCCTTCTCAAGGGATTACATACACAGGCAGTGTTGGGATCTGGATCTGGACTTTGCATTCTTTTCAGTCAAACTTAGCATAAGACGTGGTGGGAGTCATTCTCCCAGGTGGTGGAAAATTTCCACAAGTGAATCCTACCACCTCGGTGTCAAGAGACCTACCTGGTCAATCCCAACAATGCTTAGGAGAGAGAGAGGTGCTGAGATGTCCACTTTAGCCAGGAAGGCTTTGCAGAGATAAAGCTTCAGATGCTTGAGGAACATAAGTTGTGTAAACATATGTATCTTGGTGATGATGCTCTTGAGCTGCCTACACTAATTTTCACCCATTTAAATGAGATGTGCCAGCTTATGTAGGAAAACTGTGGTGAAATGGAGAACTGCACACTACGAATCCAAAGAAAAGCATTACCCTCTGGTTATTTTTCCTGTAGACAAAGTTGCACTGTCTCAGAACCCATCAATGACATGGAGATATGCAGGATTGCTGTCAGGTTCTCAATGGCAGGAAACAAACTCCCCATTAAATACCTGACTATATAAGTTCAGCTAGGACGTGAGGCAGTGGGACCAAGGCAAAAAGTACAGCAGGCGTAGAGGTCCCAAGTAAAACAGATTCCTCTGCAATACAGCTATCCTGGTATGAAAAGTAAGAAGGTTTGTCTTTATAGCCCCTTTTCCTGCACAGGACTGCAGCTGGGATCTCTAAGTACTTGCAAAAGACAAAGTAGTTTTACTCTTTTGGAGCTATGAAACGGAGGAGAAAGGATCTTTTTCTATTGCAGACCTGTGTTAAGTGGCCACTGTCTCGGCAATGGTAACACGCACAGGAGCAAAAGACCCTTTCTCCTAGTGCAAAAGGGGCAGTGAGGAGCTCTGAGGGATGTGAAGTTGGTTCAGTCATAGCTTGCAGTCTGTTTCACAGTAGGAAGCAAGGATGCAACACCATTTTAAAGAGGCATTTCAAATTAACCCCCACCCAAGCATAACTAGAGAGTCTCGGGGGCACTCTCCATTCAGCAGTTCTTAGTGTGGGCTGTGTGCAAATAGCACTAGCTAACACAACATTATTTAACCTTTAGTGTGTTTATTTGCCGGTAGAATAAGTTTTGATTTTCCCATTTATAGAGATTCTTCTGGGAGAAACAACATATTTCACACTAGCCATTGCAGTTCCTGAGCAGAGTAATAAAGCAGAGTGATGGATAATGCACCCCCACACTCCCTGTGCTTTATTATGCATTTCTACATAAAACTATTTTCAGTATTTTGAGAAGGAAGTCCTGACAATCAGCACTGATGTTTATGAAACTCCAGACCCTATCCAAGAGTCCCCTGACACAAATGTTCTTCCTCACAGAAGGAACTGTTTCCTTAGCTCTTTCACCTCTTTAGAGCCATTCCCTACAACTCTTTTGTAGGCATTTTCCATCTGAACGGACTTTCTTTAGGTTTTGTGCTTTTAGGTAGCTATTTAGTTACTCCATTAGAGAATCACAAAAAGCGCCCCAGAAACTCAGAAGGATGCCTGAAGACTTTACACAGGAGGCAAAACCAAGGAGAGCCAGGGCTCTTTTCTAAGCTTGTCCAGTGTTGCATACTTATCAATATTCTTCTTTGGGCTGGGAACAGCTCAGTTGCCCTGTGCATTCCGTTGTTGTTTCTCAAAGCTTCAGCACACAGCGTGAGGAGTAACAGTTGTTTATTCGTCATTAACAAAAATTGTTTACAATACTCCATAGCTGTATAGTGCTGTTAAATGCACTACTGGATTTAATAAGGCCACTCATGTACTTGAAGTTACTCACATGCTTACATACTTTGCTGAATCAGGGCTTAAGTGAACTGCCTAAAATCACTCTAGATGTCTGAGAAGCCAGAACTCCTGACTCCTAGTTCTGTGCATTAACCGCAAGATTATCTTTCCCCTCCTGGGAGATTCAAACTCAGTGCATTTCAAAATGACCACTACCGAATGACGGATGAATGAAATGGTACACATAAAAATAACTATGATCAGAAGTTTTCCCTCAAACTAAACATTAGCACAGATGCATCTGAAGTTTCCATTTGAACATTTCCATTGCTTTAAAATTTATTTTCCATGTTCATGTACATCTTAATTCTGGCCCAAACCAGAAGGTGAAGTGCCAAAATACTGTACGAAAGGATATTTTTGTGGTCCAAGTGCAAGCATTCAATGCTGAAAGTGTTGCAACAAAGCTCGTTCTCACAAGGTCTGCAGCCAAGTCTTGAAGATTTCAAGTGCTTAGATAGTATAAGGCCAGATCCTTGACTTCAATGGAAATATACCTCTTCATGCCAGCTGAAACTCTGGTCCTAACATATACTCAGTGTCTTTCTAATCCACTATTACTATACTACCTAAGTGTAGAAAACACCTGGTGAAATATTCCAAAGCCTGTGTGCCTCCTTGGACCTCTGTCTCAGAAAAGGTAAATAGAAGGAAACCTGTAAGCACCCAGTAGTGTCCTACAAAGTCAAATACAAAACTGAGCAATTTCATCATCTCAGAAAACCCTTTTTTTTTTGTACTTCGTGGCTTAATAGTCATAGGGCAAACTGTGGGCTACATTATGCAGTGCTGATGGTAAACATTTTGAATGAGCAAATATCCAACCTCTACGTCAATGGACACTGCATCACATGAGCAATCTGCTCTGCCTTTTTACCCTCCAATACACAAAGAACCCAAAAATCCCAACTTGGAAGAGCTGCCAGCTTCCCTTGTAAACTGGTATGAAATATCAGTGAGCTATGCATGGTTATACCGGCAATGAATTTGGCCTGCTTTGGTGGTAATACGGCCAGGCATGGAGAAGAGAATTGGATGCATACAAGAAGGCAGCAGGCAGAACGCCTGTGCTTGTGGTATCTACAGTAGCTTCTTTTTACCTGTACTCTGCCCAGATTCATGACTGCTCTTAACAGTAATACACATACAATGTTGCTTGCATGGTTGAATAATATTTGCTGCTGGACCTATAACAAGCTGGTAGGGAGGGTGGAGCACATGTGCTAAAGAAAAATGGCTGCTGACACACATATACACGTGTGGAGTGTCCCAGGGTTAATACAGAATTAATGACCTCCCATGCCATTTGCATCATAAGCATCTCTTTGTAAATGAATCCAGGGCCATTTTTCTTTTCCCTGTTTCAGATGAAGTAAAAGTATGCAAGAATACACAGAATCTTCTGCTACAAACATGAATTTTATTACCTAATGTTGCTAGGCATAAAAGGTGAAAGACAGACTGGGTTTCTAAAGCCACCCAAAGTGGATTCTGGCTACGCCCTTAGGTTTACAGAAGCAGCTTGGCACCCACCAAGCAGAAATCACAGGCATGCAGAAGGGAGCTGGTCTTAATGCTGCAAATGTGTTTATACTGGAACTCAAAATAAATAGGGAATAATGTGTCTTGTGTGTGCTGAGCAAGCCTATGACACCAACAAATTGAGCTGTTTTGGAAAATGCTGCCTGGGGAAACTTTAGCACTAAGCTTTAAAAGGAGCGGAGCCAGAAGTGGAAAAAAAAAAAAAAGCCACAACAACAACTAACCCAGAACATATTTCAAATCTGTGCATATGCTATAGGAAAACCCTAAATTAAACAGCTTGGCTTTGGGCAACACACAAATCTTCACCACTTCGTAGCTCATTAAAATGGTCAAGGCTCCCAAGAAATATAAAAAATCATCAAGCACTTAACAAACACACATCTTATTCAACAAGAGCTGAAAAGTTTTGTACGTTTTATAAAGGTTGAGCCTGAACTATTTAAGGAGGTATAATAACCTGGAACTATAACGGTAGTCAGAAAGATTGTCTGAAACAAACACCCACAACCAACTGCCTCATTAATTCCTAGTCATGATTGCAGATTTAAGAAAGCATTGAAAGGGATTGTGTTTGTAGTTTCTGTAAATCAATGAATTTTGATGCCAAGGAAAGTAAGGTATTGATTTGGAACACTACCAAAGTTAAACTGAGAAAAATAAAGGCAGATTCTGCACAAGGGTCCTTTGTCCTTCTCTAGCCATGCCTCTATATTGCAATTCTATAGTCCCAGAAAGCCACAGTAAGCACAAATAGCAATAAAACCAAAACACGTTCATTTTTTGACAAATATACAGTAGATGTAATGAAGGAACTCTTAAAACAATTTTTACTAAGGATCTGAGAAAGATGTGTTTTTTTGATGCTATGAATCATGAGCACGTGTATATAATAAACATCAAAGAACTAGAAAAAAGGTTTTGATATGCCCAAGGAATATTTGGATGCTTTGTTGAAGTCTCCACGTGTCCTAAACCTATAAAATTGATATCATTTGTCAGCCTTTTCATAGCATTTCTACTAGTGCTAGAATGCATTAGTAAGAGTATTACTATATTATTATATTGCCCTAAACAGTGCTCTTCTCCTGGGACAGGTGTCTTGAGACCACCATTTGAACTTGTGCTGCTCTCCTGGTGCATCTTTTACAGCTACTCATAATTCTAGCCCTTGAATCTGAGAGGAAAGAGCATCTGGTAAATCCCAGTGGTCAATAACATTAGAAAGGTCACGAGGAAACACGCTTTTCCCACATAGTCTTTTAATGGAGCTATGAAAACCTGCTAGCTAGGATTGTGCAGCTGGGTAGCGACCCCTTTGCAGGTTTAGCCTGAATGCCTAAGTTAGCCATAATTTTACAGTTCATACCTGGGATGAGGTAGCTAGTGACTGAGACTGATAACATACAGTGGCATTTTCCTAATCTACAGGAAACATGTTTCTACTTGCAGCCCAAATCAAGGTCTGTCACACCTCAAAAAGTCAGAGTTTGATTTGTAATTGCTGTCACCATTGGCACATAAATAAATTAACATCTAGTAATACGCAAAATCAAGGGTTTTGCTATTCTATGTCCCAACTTTATTACGTTCAAAATATCATTATCCTTATTAAATATTACATTTCATAGGTACCAATATATAGAGAGTTACTATATGTTAATATAAAATAAGTTTCCTATTTATATTGTGGTTTTATACCCTTATGTTTATTACATTATTGCTCTATTCAAAATACCATTAGTAGCACACTGGTTAATATTTTCCTCTCCATTGAATTTTTGTGGATGAAGAAATCACTGAAGTTCCTATTCCAGTGACAGAGGCAAATTCATGCCAATGAAGTTTTTAAATGTACATGCAGATGTTCACACATGTGCTGGCAAAGACAATATATCACCTCATGAACAGGTTTTATATAGCTAGTGGCAAGAAAAATTAGCTGGCATCTTTAGTCACAGCTCAGTTTGGTTATACCTACACCTATATTCTATGATGTTCTTTGGCGATAACTATATTCTAGATTCATGACGGATGTGTCAAATACTTTTTAACATGAACATTTTTGGAATCCAAGCTATTTCTTTTCTTTTATGCTACCTACTGCATACATACTCATACCATATTGCCTTCCTCTTCATAGTTTTTCTTCTTTCCAATGTTTAGTTCTTTTTTTTCTGGCTCTGCCATTCAAGATCTTTCAGCTGCCCATTTTTGCTTCCTATGTCTGCCTTACCATTTTCTCTCACTGCTTTCTGGTTTTGTATCTACAACTGAAGTTCAGTTTGGTCTGGATCTTAACCTTAGTATGGCTTAGTAACCCTTAGTATGAACTGTTTAACATACCAGATTCTTTACTATGCATATTTCTTATGCACAAAGGATACAGGGTTGGAGGAAATGTCTTGCCACAGTTTTTGTAAAACTCGGGTACTACTGAATATTTAACCATAGTTCCTAATTGCAATTTCAGATTATATACTTTCCTGTTCTCCTTTAAGGTGCAACACACATCATTTCTATTAAAGATGTAAGACAGAGAATCCTGCAGTAAAGACAGCAGAGAACAACTCTAGTGAAGGTTATTAATTGCTTATTCTGCTCTAGGCATTTGAGTGACTTAGACTTCTGTGCCTGATATGTAAAATAAAAGCAATCCTTTCTATTTGCTATTTCCCTTCCTGTGTAGTTATTATGTGCTTTGGTGTGAACATGATCTGCGTATCTGCATACCCTCCATCTGCTACAAGCTCTTAGGCCCCAGCATTGCCCAGAACTGTTGTTCTCACCCAAGTGAGTAGGAAGTCTAGGTTACTTCACAGAAGCAAATAATTATATACTCTAATATGGGATGGCTTCTTTGTCAGACATTGCCTCCAGAATTTCTGAAAATGCCATACCTATTTAACAATTCTCTTTGTTTTTCTCCAAACTAATAGATGCTTCAGTCCCCTGAACCGGTATGAGAAGGCAAAACTAAAAAAAAAAACAAACCAAACTAAACCCAAACAACTATATTGCCTGAGTTTTCCCCCACTGCTCTATTATACTTTTTGCTTTTCAACAGGCTCTCCCTTGCCCTCCTAAAACTGCCTGCATTTGAATTCCTGTTGATGGTGTTGGTAGAAGCCATTGTTCATTGGTTAGTGTCTATGTAGGGCCCCTGGCAGCAGGCTTGTTTCTCATTAAGTTAGACATTTCACAATCCCCAACAAAACATAATTTTCTGGAAGAACTTAGTTTAACAAGGAACTACTGTAACAAAACCACAAGGCCTGCCATTTACTCTTAGGCTATATTTTACTTTTTGCCAGTTTCCTTTCTTTCTCTAAACATCATTAGGATACAATCTCTTTCCTAGAAAATACAACTTTTTCCCTTCTGAGCGGAACAAACTTTCACACAACAAAGCAGCTGGCCACTTCAAGTAGTTTTCTTGTAATAAGAGCAACAGAGCTCTTGACATTCTTTCTAAGCAACAACAATAACTTTTGTAAATCACTGTCCATTTTCTATTTTCCAAATTAAAGAGATACTGCAAATTAAAAAAGAAAATAAGGTAGGGAACATAAAGATAAGTTGAGCAAGTCCTGAGATGTAGATTGGAGAGCAGCCTTCCCCTTCTCACCCAGGCCCAGGCCTCTTCCCAGCTACCCTGTGTTGCCTTCTCATATCTCCTTGATTTAAACTTCTGGCTTCCACAAGTTTCTTACCTCATTATCCCACTGTGTTTCACCTGCTTTGAGCACCAAGCACAGCTAAATTAAGGATTAACCTCTTGACTGCCAGTGCTTGAGCCCTGCATATTGTCAGGAGAAAAATATTATTCAGCTATTCAGTTTTATAGAGATATGGCTAATGCTGTGGGTGGAAAATTGGACTTTCACTGAACTGTTGTGTCTTGTGCCATGAAAAGCGTTTAGATAAATAACCGAAAAAATATTTTTGAAGTTACTAAGAAACTGAAAAGGAAAATAACAGTGTTGTTCTAATTTGTCCATTCATTTCCAGTGGGTTTGAATATTGTCAGGCTGATAGCTATCATTTGAGATATTATTCCTCTTTATTATCCAGAGCACAATCATTACAGAGACAGGCTTCCCCTGCTTGTCTCACCAAGGCCCTGCCTCTTTTTAGGAAGATAATCTATGTTGATAAAAAACTGAAGTCCCTGCTGAGCCTACAGAAATGAATTAGATGTGGATATCTGAGTCCTAAAGAAAAAAAAACAAAACATAAATCTCAAAGGATCTCATGGAAAATATGACTCCATTTCCATTCAAATCTAATGAACCTTTAGAAGACAAAGAGAATGACTTAAAATGCATAAACCAAACTTTATACTCTTCGAACCTCTATGGGCATTATATATTGCCTTGACACTGTACATCTGAACGTCTTATGGTGGTGCATCAAGTATTATGACCAGGATCTAGTATGCAAGATCCATTCTCTGCTCCTCACCTACAGAGAAAGGGCGAGTGTGTTTTGAGTGCTTTACAAAGTCATACCCCCTTGGGAAGGTTGAAACACTGAGGGACGTGGGGCAGGCTAGCGGCAAACTGCACAAGCTGGGCAAGTTCTCACCCACAGCAAACAAGGAGTGGAAGAGTTTTAAGGCAGGTCATAGAAACTGTAAGTTAAGAGCACATCTACCACCAGCTGCTAGAGGGCAGAGGAGTAGACAGCACATTGCACCTCATACCCCTGTTTACCTCCTGTGTAGCAGCAGTTTGTGCTGTTGGTACCATAACTCACTGCAGCCACCCTGAGTGTCACAGGCAGGACTGGTGTCTTTGCTGCCAGTTGGTTACGTCTGGGCAACCTAATGTCGTCCACTGGGCTCTGCAGGTGTACCTAAGTCTTTTAGCTGCTGCAGGTTTTCATGGCAGGGAAAAACTCAGCTAGACCTTCACATCTCAAGCTGAATGTGCGAAGCTGATTGGGGGCAAAGGGAACAAGCTACAGGTTTTGTCTAATTGACTATATATGATATGAAAGTCATGGATAGACAATGAACAAACCATTTCCCTCCCCTCCCTCCTATTGTTATTAAAGATACTTTGCACAGTAAACCAGTCTTCAAGTAAGGGCTGTAGGGTCAGGCCTTAAATCTAATCGTAAAAACCACCTGGTGCCTGAAATGGTTAATATGTCAATGAACCATGAGAAACAGATGCTTCTTTGAAAAGGGATGTGGGGACTGTGAAGATTTATAATGTTTAAGTCAACAGGTGAAGTAAAAATCTCCAGGATCTTGAGTGCAGTCTGCTAAAACTGTAAACTTTCCATTTAGAGCATCTGCATTCTCTGTTTAATACCTAGTTCACAAGCTGACCTTAATTCCAGGTTGAGCTTGGTAATGGGATGGCTTTCCAGGCAATGTTGTAAGCACACGCTATACTTCGTACTGCCGGCTCAGGGCTTAACTAAGTGCTTGACCTTATGCAAATGTTGCTCCACATTTTATTAACAACAAGAAGTAGTCTGTGATTTCCCCCATATAAAGACAAAAGGTTCAAAGCTTGATACTTAACATTTACATTCACAAATTCATTTTACATTTTTAAAAGTAAGTGGCCTGAACTGCTCAGCACCCACAGAGTCAGTGGAATCTCCCAGTGTTCAACAGCTGTGAAAGTTAAAAAAAAATAAAATTAGTTGTTAAATTTGGGTAGAAGGGCCTCAGGGAAAACTCAGTTGGGAGAAAGATTTGGCAGTAATCTTTGGTCAGCCAAGACACATTCCCCAACACGCTCCTCCTCAGGAACCGGCTTACAATATATGCTCTCACACCTGGCATGCTAAAAGGGATGTTTAAGAGTAACAATCCCAAAAATTTGTTGTACCAAAACAACAGACTGCTTAAAGACACTCAAAATCAAGTGAGAGTGTTGTCAATTCTTTGTATGAAGGACATTCTACTTTTGTAGACTGCGCTGTAGCAGGTTAGAAGTAGACAAATATAGTTAGCTGTGTTCAATGAGTGTGAAACTACTATAGCACACAGAAAAGTAAATGTGCCCCTTGCCAGGTTTCCTGTATGCTGAATGTTTTTCATTAATGTCAGATTATATGCGTCTTCACTACGGAGCCATAAAACCTTCATTAATCAATAACCAGTTCCCAAAGCAGCCCAATGTATTGAATAAGTTGCCAAGCAAATATTAGATAAAAATAATGTTTGAATTCATGACTCAGAAAGGAAGAGAGAGAGAGAAAGAGAGAAAGAAAAAAGGCAGGAAGGCAGGAAGGCAAGGAAGGCAGGCAGGCAGGCAGGCAGGAAGGAAGGCAGGAAGGAAGGAAAGACTAGCAGACTGAGTACACAGGCCCTATCGCTTATTCTTTTTGTGACACAGGGTATATAATTTAATCCTTCATTTTTTGAAAGCTCACCACTGACTAGATGCTTAGATATTTAGTTTGTATCTAAATGCTCTTAAGGCTGGGTCAGTCTCCCCTTCACTATAGGATACCACCTGCTTTTCCTCATACTTTGTGAAAAAGTACAGGAATAGTTTACCAGCTCCAGAGGAAGGATCGTATGAAAGGCAAGCCTTCTCACAAACTGGAGATGGAGACTTAGATCTCTGAAAGAGAACATAAAAAATGTATAATATAAATTATACATGAAGAAACAATCTGTTGCTCAGTGTGGATTAAATTTGCAGCAGCACTGAATGTCAGATACCCACGTGAGTGGGATGCAAGCACTCAGGAAGGAATCAGGAATCTTTGGTGTGTTAATTTCTTCATTAAGATGCTAAATTTAACAGAAAAATGATGAAACTTGTGCTTTTAAATCTAAAAGCACTTTAGAAAACTTACACTAGCCATTAAATGTGGATATTTGGGAACAGAGAGAAAACTTAGAAACATGCTGAAGCCCAAAGGAATAGTTCAGTCTCTGGAGTTCACAACCAGATGAAACACAGGAAATTACAGAGATGTAAACAAGCCTTTCAGCCAGGTTTACCATTACTTTTCCTTTTTCCTTTCTATGTTTCAGTCAACAGTTTAATCCCATAAAAAAAACGTTGTTTCTTGGACTTCCCTTGGTAATCGTTTCACTTACAAATACTGAATTACCATTGGCTTTATCATTTAGATTAATAGGCAGAAATGGGAACTGAAAGGCTGTGATGTTCTGGATTTGGTGTAACAACAAGCATCAGTATCATGAACTGCTGTATCTTGGCAGTTGTTTTATCACCATCTTGATGGATTTGTTTTCCTCTGTCTAGGGTACAAATTGAATTTCATCATGTGTTGGCCAGTGATATAGTAATGGAACAGGGAATTTTTTAGCCTTGAGGCTTTGTTATCTGCTTCTTTGTGTATTCTAAAGAGCCAGAGTTCTTAAAAACAGCATTGCAAATGTTCAGCTAGAAAATGCCCTTTTGTAGCCTTTGCAGATTATAGCCCTTCTATACAATGTATTCAGTCAACTTTCTTCCTGTTTCCCAATCAGTTAAATTTAGAACTATTGTCTTGATCTGTTAATAAGATAGAACATCTAGGAAAGTCAATGAGCAGTTACAAAACTGTCACCTACCATGTCTCTGAAATTCTCAGCCAAACTGGTATGCCCATATGAAAACAGATAAGTTCCTTCCTTAATTTCGTAGACTACTGCCTCATAAACAGTCTTTCCTTTTCTGTGTTATTTTGCACTGTATGATGCAAATAATGAAATGACTGTATGAAAAATTAGTAGAGTGTGCCCAGAATAGAGGGTGAAAAGGATACTTTCCCTGAGTTGCCTGAAAAAGTCACTTTGATAAATTTCTGCTATTTCTGCTGCTTTCCACCATGACTGGCTTCTTAAGTTGTCTATTATACAGCCAGTGAAATACGGAAGGTTATGGACTAAAAGCCAAAAAAGACATCAAAAATATCTCCATGCTCTTCAAGGCCTTTGTACTTCATGAGACCTTCTGTTATTTTTGTTATGGTGTATTATACAGTAGCTCTTATGACCCTCAGCGTGCTTGCAAATGCAGAAACACAGACTTCACAAGAAATGCTCGTGACTTTGAAGAGTTTGCTATCTAAATAGATAAGACAAAAGCTAGGAGAAAGGAATGTTCCACTGAATAAAATGAGACTGGCATGTATAGGATGAGGTATGCCACGTAGACATTATCTGCTTTCTTCTCCTAGCCCCGCAAAAAATTTACAATCAGACCAGCAAACAGGTCTCAGGCTCTTTGCCATAGCCGAGACTGGACCTCCTTGAAACTAAAATTTATTTTCTTAAGTTATTTTTACTTACTGATTTTCAGGCTTGGGCACCTCTTTTGCTTTTTCTATTAACACAGCTTTTTGCTGGAGCCTTCAGTAAGTTGTGGCCCTGTCCATCTGCAGCTACTCAAATAGAGATTTAGACATTATGCTTGGCTGAGAGGAATCAGCTCCTAATAAACAAGCAACTTCTGATATTTTCTGCTTTTATAAAGTCTTAGAGACTTATTTCAGTTCTCTCTGAATCAGTTGTCTCCCCATCTGAAACATATGTATTTTGATCTCCATGTTTTGTTTCAGGGTGCTGTAACAGTGAGAATTTAGGATGGGATGTTCAGATACTGATCCCTATCTTGTTATCCTTACAGGCATTCAATGTATTTCAAGTCTTAAGTTTGATTACCACATTTGTCTCTCTAATTGCTCTCGCCATGAGGAACCCATCCTCCAGCCACAGTTTTTTTCAACACAGAGCAATGTTCTGGAACGTGCATACTGACTGGTGGTTATTTCTTAAACTACTAGGTCACTTTTTTTATGAGAAAGAAGACTATAGGGTCAAGAGAAAAGCACTCACTTGGCTTCTTGTCACTTGGCTTGTTATTAAAAATGGTTGGCAAAAAGAGTGAAACACCACAATGTATCCATTGACAGTCTTAGTGACAGTCTTATTATGACTTCTCTTTTTACCTCTGAAAAGGTAAAACACAAGCAGCTCAGAATGCCTGTGTTATTTTGCTGGTCTGAACCACTGTTGACTAAATCTTCATCACTATTTAAAACCTGGTCTCTTTATTATAGCAGCAAATAACTGCGCTCAGTAATGCAATATGTTGTTTTATTCTGCTTATCCTCTGAGAAAAAAATCTCATAGGGCTACTCAACAGTGAGCCACCAAACCTAAACAAATATCAGTTCCTGAAAACCTGGGATTCATTGAAACCCACTGCACACAAAGGAAAACCGACTTTTAGAATGAAGCATTTAAAGTGAAAGATTCTTAAAAAATATCTAAAAATCTACTGTAGGCTATGGTATTTGCTTGGGTGTGTAATATACCTGCTTCTGAAGATGGTCAAAACATAGGGTTGGAATGAGACAATTAGAGACTACTGAAAAAACAAGAATAAAGAAACTCTTCTTTTTGGGAAAAGTATTGTTTTTCTAGTACAGTAGACATAATTTGCAATACAAATGCTAATTTTGTTTGCTTCCACAATGTTTTTGCACTTTCCATTTTGCTTTCTGGAGCAACAGAATTTTACTGACAAAAAATCTCTGTAGAAGGAAAACGTCCAAGTCACAATCATGAATATTTGTCAAAAACAAAACTTAACTGTGCACATACAAACTCCAGCAAATAATGGTTGGTTGCTTGTCCATGCAGGGAGCAAGAAAATTCTCAGGAGATTTAATCTGTCTGGCAAAAGCTACCCAGTCCAGCTCATATTTCTAATATTTGTCACTTGTCCAGAAGTTAAAAATATTGAAAATATTCAAAATAAGTTAGAGTACTGAAAAAGTAAAAAGCAACTCCAATCTGTTCTGCGAGAAAATAAGGTTGCATGAACTGAAATATTACTTTTACAAAATAATGATTTAAAAAAATAAATTATGGAATATTTAATTTCATTTGTAAGTCCAAGTAAAAATGATTAATGATCAGTGCATAGAGATTAAGAAAGCAGTAAAAGGGACAAGATGGCTGAGGGAATTGGTAATGTGGTACTGTGCCTTTTTGGTTTCAATTTCAGCTTTTCAGTTGCTGTTACTAGTGAATCCCTTATGCTTTAAAACTGACTTTTATGTTTTAAATCTAAGTTCTCCTGCCAAGTGGCAGACTGCCTGAAAAGTCAATAAAAGTTGAGGTCTGATTCACCACTGCATTGATCCAGTATCACGCTAGTGTAGTTCAGTTGACTTCAAGCAGTGTGCTGGAGCACCAGGACCCAGGAGTGCAGTACTCAGCAGCAAATAACACTTGCTTGGAATATGAGTTCTCTTAACTATAAACTGGGATGCAGCCTTGCCAAAGCCTGAGATTTTATCATGGATCTCACAACATTTGATGCTTTCCTTATAGTTCCATCTCTCTGAAATTTAGGATTAAAAGAGAATCTCAGTTTTCATATTAAAAGTTAGGTTTCTAAAAAACCCTCAAATTGCACTGAAAAATTTGTGACTCATGTATACCTTTGAGACTCAAAAAAGGGGAAGGGGATGAATAAAACATCCTAATGGATACTGTTGCTTTTTTTTTAACATGACTTTTTAACCTAGTCTGCTCCTCTCTAGGGGTCTGCACCCTTCTATTTATGGCTGGTGGTGTTCAGGACTGCTAATATGCTGGCTTCCTGGTCAGCCCTGTACATATCTCTGTTGACCAACAGTCATATCTCCTATTTCAGTATGAAACATGAGATGAAATTTCTTCTGTCAGGAAGTGTATGAAATTTCTTCTGTAAAAAAATGATGCCGATCAAAACCACCAGTTCAAGCAGGATGCCTATAGGATTCTCCCCTCCAACTCTGCCTAGCAAAATAGGGTGTGGAGGGAGAAGGAAAGGTCTACATTTTCCTTGAAAATCATACATGTTTCCCATTAACATTAGTGGGTGTTTACATGCATTCATAAGACAGCGAATAGGCCTTATACTACAGATTCATAATATTTAAAAAGCAAAATAAAAATAAAACAAAGCATTATACATGAGGCAGTATTGTTACAAGCTGGAATATGTTACACTAGCTTCTGTTCCCCGACCAATTATGCCTTTCATAAGATTTGTATTGTATTCCCTGGCCGAGTACCATCCTTGCCTTAATCGGAAAAGACATTTGAAAAAACTGATATGGAAAATCTGCATGTGACCTTGTGCCCTTGCTTCATGTCAACAATTTCAACCACATCTGCTCTTGCACTGTGAAAATGTTGGCATATTTCTCTGAGCTCTGCTCCGACAGCTGCAGGCACTCTCTCTTTGTACAGGATAATTCCACTCCCAAATACTCGGAGAGCAGCGAGCACAGATCTTTCTTTGCTCTCTTGTTTAATGCAGAGGCTCTGCAGAAAGAATTCAAGAGAAGTTTCCACTGAAAAATCTCTTTGGTTCTGGGTCCTTGAGGAAGAATTGTTCTTTCTGTTGCACCAAGTGATGGTCAAATTGTGCCTATGTGATCATTGGAAGGTGGGAAAATGTTTGCGAAAGGAATAGAGCAGTATCTATACATTAAATTTATTATAGCATGGCCAACAGAAAGGCAATCAAACTATCAAGTACAGACTTTCCATTATATGTAACACCTGTTAGATCAGAATCTGATCACGTAAGGTTAATGGGTTTTGCTTGCCTAATTTATTGTTGAAGCAAACGTAAATCTGAATGATAAACTATTAGACCAGGGATTGCGATTAATTTCTCCATGCTGCAGAAGCTACGTAGCTCTCTGGATTCCTGCTGAGAGAACAATGGCAATATATGCAATGTGATGTACAGAACTTTGGATGAAGTGAGAAATCTTATTTTAAATTAGCTTAAGGTAATTTTCAATGTAATTCATCATTATTATTTCTTGACGTGGTGCTAACTGAAAACAAGTTTCTTATAGAATACAGTTTCCCTGACTGTACATATAACACTACCTGTCACTTGTGTTCCATCTGTACTTCATTTTAAGGATGTAAGGGGAATACCTTTTGACCTTCTGCTTGACTTTGCACTGATAGCATTGCATTTATTCATCCATTCATTTAGGGTAAGGGATACTAAATATCATATACAGGAAGTTTGCACCTTGCTGGATTGGTACCTTGCAAGACAAAGAGAGACGTTCCACTTTTCTCTCAGTTCAGGCACAGAATTCCACACTAAGGTTAGGTAGTGGGAATTAGATGGGGAAGAGAGGATGGAAAAGAACCCGTTTATTTCATTACGTGGAAGTAAGGACTGTCAGAATGTATTTTTCATTTCCAGTCAGATGTTAAGTTGGACCCATGATAGTCAATACTGTAAAGAATATATGAATATTTGAATCATGTATTTTAGAGTATTGTCTCTGAAAGGTCATTAAAATCTAACATAAATTAAATGAAATAGGGACTTCCATATTCATGACCCATGCTCTTATTGGCTTGGTTTTCTGTGCTCTTTTAAAACCTTTGTATTTCTTTCTTGCAAAATTCCTTCTTGATTATAAATCCTCTATATTTTCGTACACGGTAGTAATATCAATGTGGCTTAGCCTGTTTGGTAATCATGATTAAATCTGGTCTACTATTACTTATACTATGATGAAAAAACTCTTTGATTTTATATTAAAAAAAAAAAAAATGTTGGAGCAAGTTTTGATCCAGGGTGAGATGAGGGGGTGCACAGGGTAGATGGTCAGCTTTGCTTTGTGGTTATTATGCTCTTTAAGGGCAATCACACAGACAAATATGTTTCAGAGAAATTTTTAAATGGAAAATCAGAATAGAGAAAGCTCTGAAAGAGATGTTAGGTAAGGGCTGTGACATATTAAACACAAGCTTAAAACAGTGTGTGAGACCTGTGAGCTAGGCTGCGCAATTGCTCTTCTGTATCTTCTCCCTGGGAGGGGGATCTCCAGTATCCTCTTGAATTTGGAACAGGTTCTCTCTATATATTTTTGAATGTTTACATTCCAAATCCCTTGCTTTATGGTCATATAATAACTAGATTGATGTACCTGGATATTGTAAAGCAGGAAACTTTAATATCTGTAAAATACTGGGACATTCTAATATTCATATGAGTGTTTAGCAGATGTTAATGCTTTCTGGTTTATGATGTCCAGGTACATTAGCTGATCTATGAAGTTCTGAGTGTTTTCACATGTGGAAATATATATATATATATGTATAAATACATTGGTTCATGCCACTAGTCCTGTCAGAAATTAATATCTCACAAAATATTTGTGGCAGCAGGTATTTAAATTTCCATTCTCTTAAATGGATCTATCAAAAAAACTTTGGAAATATATTAAAGTAAAAATGTTATCAACAGAGTTTATCCATAAAATCCTGAAAAAGTCATGACAATGAAGCAATGAGAAATGAAAATTATTAATTTTTATGAAGACAAAAGATACACTGGGTTTTTTAATATGTGCCAGATCATGCTTGTACTTTATTTTAAAATGATGGCTTCATGAAGACAATAATAACACAGTGGGTAAATATTTAGATTTTGAGTTAAGTACTTCAGCCATAAGTTGCTATCAGAACTTGGGAAATCCATCAACACCTATGATTAGTTAGTAAAGTCTAATATTTATTTTTCCAGTTAGTAAACTGCACATCAGTAGATCATGGATTCTTTCAAAATAATCGTTGGTTCCTACACCACCAGCTTGTTCATGGGCAGTGCCCTGTGAACATTAGATGGCTGGATTTCAAGTCCAAATTCTACCCTTCCAGTGCGAACTGTTCATTCTTTAGTTAGTTCCTTCAAACATGATGCGATAGTTTCTTTGGAAAGAGTTTCTTTCTCACCTGAGTATTTAGGAGAACAGCTAATTCATCTACAAACTCTGAGGGAAATTTACAGGGTTTGGCAATATTCACACAGTAAAATAAATAATACTCCTAATACATTTTGCTTATTTAGTGGTTACACTTATGGACCTCGACAGGCTTTAGAAACGTTAATTACCTTAGTCTCACAATTATTCTGCTAAGTGGGTGATTATTATCATCCTTCTTCTACAAAAGATGAAAGTAAGGGAGTGAGAGATTAAGTGATTTATCCCATGTCCACAGGAAATCTGTGATAAAGCCCAGACCAGAACCCAGGTCTCCAGACACCCGGCCACATGGTCTCACTCTGCCAGATTGTCCCCTGCTGCTGTTCTGATGGCTCTGCCGAAGTTTTGGGAACAACACCAGAATTTCTGCAGCAAAAAGGAAGCAGAGACCATGGCCAAATAACCACACATTTAGCTGGACTGGCATAACTTCTGTATAAATGGATGTAATAATAATTAACAGGTTCATTGACCTTATGCTTAAACATAATAAAATGTAGTTTGGGTGTGATAGTGACCACATGAATTTGTCAATACTCCTCATGGGGTAGGCAAGTCCAAAATCCTATTGTGTTATGCCTTACTATTTGAAACAACTGAAGGGTGCTAAGGCTTAGCCTTGTCCTCAGGCAGCTGCTCCTGAAGGAGGTCCATTTTACAGACAGCTTCTCTTTGACCACCCAGATGTCACATCCATATGTGCTCAGCCCTTTTTTCTGCTTATTTAGCCATGTCTCATATGAAATAGAAGCAAAATCCTATTTCACACTCCATATTTTGGCAGCTCTTGCCAGACTCATGGATACAGAATAACAGAGTATTATATAGTGACTTTATACAGCACTGTTAATTTGTACTAAAGCTTGGCTGTGTTCTTCCTTCTCCTTTCAAGGAGTCAGTGACTTTGCCTCCTCTGCAGAAGGTCTAAAATGAAACCACGAGAAATGCGTGTTGTTCACATGCCAGGAAAGCTTGTATGAGAACACAGCTGCAGCGAGGCTGGTTCCCATTCTGCACTGGTTCACAAGGGAGTGGGGTTCCCATTCATCCCCTTGGCCACGTGTGATGGCACAGGGCTCTGGGGGCCTTGGGTTGAGGCACTGAAAGGAGATGTGTGGCATTCCCCAGCCACAAACAATACATGTGTGAGTTCTGCTGAACAGTATAGGAAAAGGGTATGGCCATGTCACAACAGGACTCTCTTCCTGACCTTGTGTGTTGGTCTGGAGTACAGCTCAAACAGAAGGACAAATTAGCTCAGAGAGCAAGAAGTAGCCAAGATATATCTTCTTTGTATGGGCTACAGATCATTCCTAATACTGCTACTCTGGTGATGTGGGCACAAGCCTGTCCATACTTAGGGTTAATCATAACCTCATCCTAATTTAGCAGACAAAGAGCAGGAATTTGAATCAGCAAGAACCAGGTCAGTAATCCTCCAGAAAAAAACTCTTCAGCTTTGCATTGATGGGGCAGGTGAACTTACCTGGATGATGATGCTCATCATCATTGATCTTGATGATGTTTCTTCATAGCACCTGCTGTCTCCTTCTTCCTTACCCAAAGCCAGAATTTACTATATGCCAGTCTCTGTTCATGCACCTCTTTTTCCCCTAGCAGCTCTAGTGGGGATTCTTGTCACTGCACCAGCCTCCTTCGCAGTGCTGTTTATCAGTTTGTGTAGATGGAAATGTGTCTGGACTTCTTTTTCCGCCCATTACCTTCCTTGTCCTTGGCAGCTGCTGTCTTCTATTTTTTCTCTTCTTGAAAAACTGGTGATGCACTGGTTTTGTCATTTTCAGCTGCCCAACATTAGTGATATGGTGATTAAATCTGTTGCTGACATCACCGTGAGAGAGAGATCACACTATCAAGAGGAAGAGACAGAGGGCACAGCATAAGCTATGAACTGAAAACTAAAACTATCTAGCTGATAGTTTCTTCTGAAGGTAGAAGTAATCGCAAACTGGCTGTTTATTTCTATATGTATGTAATCTATTACTTACAGTGTGGATGTATTGGTCACATCTATTTTTCACAAGCAGAAACTTTATTTGGTGGGAGCAGAAAAGTTTTAGAAATGAGAATTTCTTTATATTCATGAATATTTGTATCCAAAACATGGACTACATCTGATATATAATCTCTCTGCATAGTCCAGCTGGTTAATTCATGAGTTTAAGACATTAACAAGCTCTAGTGCAGTTAGATGCAGGGATTTAGAACATTTTTGCTTTACATATCTGGTTGCAGGCAGAAGTTCGCAAAAACAACCCAGAAGACTCAGAAGTCAGAAGGGAAACAGAAAGATTCACAAATGCGTTTTTTTAAATAAAAATCTTTTTTGTTTTTTTTAAGCCAGTCTTCTCATATTTTGTGTTAAAGCTTTTGATGATTTGTGTCTGCCAGCTCTGCAAGCATAACTATTCTGTGTAAGGCCTTGGCTTCCTCCTCACCTGGGATTACCCAAATATCAGAAAGAAGAAGGTGACTGATTTAAAGGTCTTCCACCAAGGCTGTTGTCTTAGACAGCTCAGCAAAGAGTGGCTACTTATTCTGGGATTGTGAAAAAGCTTTTACTCAGTTTATATTTAACTTTGAAGTAGAAGGTATCCCTTCCCACATGCACTGTCACCAGTCTCAACATGGGCCCTTATGAATGAGACCAATACAAATATTAGTACTTGTGTGTGTCTTGTCATCACAGCTGACTGATCCTCAGGCATGAATCCCTCTGCATCAGCAGCAGTCCCTGCCAGCTGTCTGCCCATCATGGCAAAGGCAGTTATTCCAGGACAGACTGCTCTTGGAAGGGGCTTCTGTGCAGTTGGGAGCCCTGGCAAGCTTTGTGCAGATCTTTTAGCTACAACTGTTTAAAATTATTTAGTGGCTTTTAAACACTGTTCATGCCCATTCCGAACAAGCCCACAGAACATCTGCACAGTGTCTGCTAGCTGTGCTCAGGGAGTGTCTACCAACAATCCTATATTGTTCTCAGCAAATATATATCAGTCCAGATTTTTTTCCATGGCTTAGTATCCTCTTCAAGCATTGAGGAAACTGTGACCTTTCATTGATTCAGGCATGGAACCTATAATCACAATATTGAGTAGTTATATTTGCTTTGGAAAAGTAATCCTATTGTTCTTCTCTTTTAAAGCCTAAACTAACAGTCATCATGAATGTCATCTTTATAAAACGATAGGAAACCTACAATGGCTGGTATTAATAAATGCCTCTGTGCTCAGTGTCTGAACGGGGTTGGGACTGAAAGGAGCGAATGAAGTCCTTATGACAGAACTCAGGGGTAGTGTCTCTTGTGAGTATTTTTATGTCATGCAACTGCTACAGAAGTGCATCTTGTGCATCCCAAGGCAATCAGTTTGCTCATCAAGGGAGCACGGTGATAATTTATTCCTGACAGGAGAGGAGAACCCATAATGGTGGTCTGAACTACCACTGCTGTTCACTGATTCACTCTGAGTGTACTCTGAACTGCTGACTGTATGATCAGAGGAAGAACTGTCCTGCTGGGAATAGATGGGGAGAGATAGCAGCCTCACTGAAATGAGTGAGCCTAGCACTACAGCATAATCAGTCTCAAACATTGCTGATTTTTAAGAATATCATCCAAAAGCCCTAAAGTGCTAGCAACAAAGAGCATATAAGGGTAAATGCGACAGCAAAGAATTACACACTGACTACAATTGTAATTGCAACTGTAGACTACAATCACTTAGAAAATTTATCTAATTTGCAACAGTATTTTCCATATCCTACTTGCTGTGGTAATGAGTGGTAACTGAAGAATCAGTGGTGGAAGAAGATTTGTCTTTGGGTTATTATACAGGGCAAGGTCTCAAGTGAACTGGATTCGGTTCATGGTTCCTCCTTAGTCTTTCTGCATGGTTTCAAGAGAGTCACTTAATCTCTCTCAGCTTCTTTTCCCTGTCTGCAAAAGAATAATGTTTTTGTCTTTTTAAGCTGTAAGCTCTTTAGAACCACAGTGTAAATGGATTATACATTTATACTGCAGGCAGCACACAGGGCTTTGATCTCAACAGTGGTCAATATGCAGTCATTAATAAAAATAGTATTAATTAGAAGTAAAGACTGCATTACACTTTGATAGGGCTGCGTTAGATAACAATGGCTGTATATACTGAATTAATGTAATTTTCACAGTTGTGCTCAGAGTAGGGAATTATTTTGGCTGGAAAACAACTCAAACAAGCAGTGCCAGCAGCTGTGAGGTCAGGTATAACTGTTAGGTTTTATTTTTCAGCTCTTGGTCTTCTTACAGTTCGTTCAGTAAAAGAAGGAGGTGAGAAATATACAGAAAGTTTTGATAGTGTCCAGCACTACTTTTCTGAAGTTGGTCTTTGTTGGTCACCAGGTGTACCTCAGACTCACTGTTTTTAAAAGGTCCCAAGTATAAATGGATCAAAACAGATTGTATTATGATAAAGTCGCTTGCTGAACAGTCAAAAGATACTCAGCTATTATACTCTAAATCATAAAAGTTTTCTTTTGCAAGTCACTCCCAGAGCTAATTTTCACAAGCTACCTGTAGTATATGTAAAACCCTTATAAAGAGCTTATAAAAATGAAGAGACCTAAAGTGCATCTTGTTTATGTGTGCAAATGGGTTTTTATAGATAATATTGCATACAAGCACAGTTGACAGTAGACCAAAAATGTGCGTACATCAGTGGATGCCAGTTCTGGAGATAATCTGAGTTCATCTTTCAGCTCTGAAGACAGGCTTTGCAGAAACGCCGTGCTATTGCAATTGCAAGAAGGGAGAGACAAGGAGGCATGCTCCCTTGTTAACAGACTCTTCAAAAGACCCTTATATAAGAGGCAGTCTTGTAAAAGAGGTTGTACATATCTGTGACTCAGGCCTTGAAGAGTGCATTGTGACTGCTTGCCTCTTTCTGGGAGGCAATAGGGAGAATCACAGATTTTTTTCTTTCTTTTTAATAGCATACAGAAATAATTTTCTGCAGCTTGAGGAAGAAAAAGAAAAACATAGATTCTATAAGAATAAACATGGGTAAACAAATGTGCAAATGGGAGTTTCAGGGTGGAGAAGGAAACAAAAAAGCAAGGCCAGCAAGGAAAAAAAAAATCTTTTCCTTGACCAGACAAATAAGTATACAAGTTCTTCTTTGGATCTGAAACAGAAGAAGATATAAGAGAAATTTGAAACACTTACCCTTAGTATGCTGGTTTTCACTCCTTAGTCTTTTGCGCTTGGAGGTTTTATACTTTAAATAAGGATCGGCATCATTCTGATGTTATTTTCCTTTTTCTGTGTGAGTGGAAGGGTGCACGGCCTTGAAATCTGTGGCAGAAATTCTGTTTCTGCATAATCGGCCCATGACCCACCTTTGCTTTTGTGCCTTTTGGATCCTGAGCACATTCCATTTCCCACAGCTTTTGTTAATGCGTTGACTTTGAACATATTTCATATAAATTTTCCAAATCAGACTACTGCTAGCCATGGCAACAAGGACCTGACTTCTCCAGGAGTGAGAGAGCCATGAGGGAAAGAACAAAAGTTAAGCTTGTGGGACTAATTCTGGCCACACTGAAACTGTACAGATGTCAGCATAAAAAATGAAAGCAATGGAAACCAGTACACCCCTCATATACATTTACCACAATGATATAAGTATTGTCCATTTTACGACATGGGAAAAAAAGTCTTTCATTGCATGGAAATGTGTTGCATAACTACTGTGCTCTACTGTTTGGAAAATGCTGGGACGAGCCAACACCAACACTTCCTCTCATTCTCATATTTGGTTAATCAAATTACTTTTTACTAGACATTAGCCAGAACACTAGATAATTGTTTTCTATTTTAAATAATGGCTTGCTGAATTCAAAGGGCCTTGTTTGAGTCTGCAAAACCTGGTATTAAGCTGGAGTAAAACAGTATCCTATTATGTCCATTAACCCTAGGCAAGTACTTTTCTTAGAAAAATCACCTGTCAACGACACAGCATTCTGCCAGAGTCATTTTTATTCCCTATCTGTTCCAGAGGCATTTTATTTGCTGATCTATCTGTTGAAAAGTCCCTGTCAAAGAGGAGGAAATAACAATAATGTTTTAGTGAAGTAACACACTTGTACAGAGGTAAAAGGGTTGTACCAGTCCACCACAATGCATTCTTCCCATTATTCTGACAGACATGCAGACTGTGAAGCAGCCAACTCTGGTCCAGGAATGATTAAGAATAGATACGGGGAAGGTCTAGGAAGATCATGGGAGTTCAAAAAGCATGTGCAACATTATGGGCAGAAGACTGCCTTTAACTTTCTTAGCTAGCTTTTCACCCTGCCATGGGTAAGAGGCAAAAAACCCCCAACAAATCAACTCAACATCCAAAACAAAAAAGCTCGAGAAAAAGTAGCTGGTGAAAAGTTTTTCTTTGCACATAAGGACACTATCTACAGGGTCTCACATGAAAATGGATAGCAGCATCCAGTTGATCTTGCAACAAACATCAACTTTGAAGGCTGGGAATCCCTGTGAAGATCTCCATGCCTTTCTCTCTCATAGTTTTTAGATTGCTCCAAAGTATCCATCTTATTTCCAATTTCATTTAGGTGGGCTCTGCTTCATTTAAGTGAGCTTTGCAAAGAAGTCATTCAGTGATTTTAAAAAGTATAGCAAATAATTTGCAACAGAACAGGGGCTGCTTTGGGGGTTGCTTTTGTAAAGTCTAATGCAAATCGATTTTTATACTAGCAGTCCACAACCAGAGGATGGTAACTTTTTGAGAAAAGAGGCATATCGAGAGGTAATAAATGAATCTGAGGCTACATTTAAGAGAAACAACAAAATCGACTAAATATGCTGCCTGTGTTGCTTTCTTCACAACAAAAATGAAAGAAATTCTGAACGTCAGAGCATTAAACTGTTTTAATCTAGTTCAGTAAGGTGTATTAAAGAGGCATTTTCAGGAAAAGGTTATTGAAACCAAATCCTGGGGAGAAGTAGCCAGCTGTTTCAGGGAACATATGATCAAGTTTTAAGATGATTAATTTTTCACAGCGGTGGCCCTTAGAAACTTTCCCATCACATTTGATAACTAATGTGTATTTGCTACAGATGGCTGCTTTGTTCCATGTTTATTGAACAGAGGTCCCTTCAGTCTGAACAGGTAACGTTGAGCAACCAGATTTATTTTTCTTAGCCAAAATGGCAGCTACTTAACAGACACAAAGATTTCTTTTTTACATTCTTTGCCAATTCAATGGTACACAGAGGAATAAGAAAACTGGAGACCAGGGGAAGTCTTGACTTCTACTACGGGCTTTGCCACTGATTTCTTGTATGACAGTGATTAATATTTTAGTTTTGCTATTTGTTAATTAGGAATAGCAGGAGATAGAGTTGTATTAAAGTGCCTGTCCAGTAAGGACTAGCAAGCAAGGCCTTAAAGGGGTTATTCATACAAGTAGATCTCTGTTTGAGTTTACATATATGATCGGTGCACTGAGCATGTAAAATGATATACAACTGCTGAATAGTATTGTTATGAGCAGAAAGCCTGTGAGCTATGGACACTCCGCGTAGCTCTACTTTGGCACTAGCTTGGCAGATCTATCCAGGCGTACAGGCAGGCATTGGCACTCAGACCCCCAGGAGAATCAGCAGCCCTGACATAGGGACTGAAGCATGTGGTGAGTTTTACATGCCTAAGAGCATGGGCTCCAAAAAGACCAGCATGTTGGTAAATAACAACAATGAAGAGCAGTTTGAATTTCACTTCAGTTCTAGGGTTTTTTTTGCTTTTTTTTTCTTTTCCCCTGAGTGTTTCTCCTGAGAATTCGAAGTCCTGAAATGTCTTGTAAAAGATATGCATCTGAATTCTTTTGAAACTGATGGAAGAAAGAAAGATTGTTCTTTCTTTCAAAGCATGCCCAGAGGAGTATATAGTGGTAGTCTGCCTCCACCATCGCTCAGCATTTAGTGTAAGCAACAAGGATGCTGTAAGCCTGATGAAATTTAAGCACACATTTCACGTTCACTGGAGTATGCATTACTGCCTAGTCTCTGGGGTTCTTCAGGCAAAGGACTTTCTTACCTTTCCTTGAAGCTTTTTCTGCTTTCCTTGGAACTGGGGAGTATTCACTGTATCAGAGAAAAGTAGCAGGAATGACATTTGTTAGGATGATTAAGAGACAGAGCCTTTGTTCCTTGCTCCAATTAACACATCACCCTTGGTGGAGCAATAAGCGTTTCCTCATCTCCTTTCTTTCACATCTCTGACCCACTTGACCAGGCTTACTCTCTCTGAAGTACCTCTTACAGCCTCATGAAATACCATCCTTTAATGGTGAAGATGCTCTCTGCAACATGGTAGGTAAGGATTTAAACCTCCTCCACTGGAGAACGAAGTGAACCGATCCCTTTCATAGTGCAGGCGGATGATGCTCTGACCTTGGGAGCAGCATCAGGGAGGAGCACCATCACCCACCTTCCTCATTCCTTTTTTCAGTGGTGCTCAATCTGTTGGTGGGTACCCCCACAGCACTTCTCAGCCTGCAGGGAGATTGGTGAAGGTTAACCCAACTCAGCATGGGAGAGGTGCCTAAATTATCAGCACCAATAAGGCAAAGGGACTTGCTACACTAAGAAGCAGAACTTCAAGCACATAGAAAGCTTTAACATTGAAAGCTTAGTTGCCTACAAGTGTAAATGCCCCGCACTTCGGAGGCAGCTGAACAAGGGTCCTGAGGGTCAGAATTTTTGTCTGGGAGCTTAAAGTAGCAGGTGAGCATTGAAGTCATATCCAAGCCCTTTCATGGATTTAGCCCCCAAGTCCTATTAAACAAGCAACCACCTTAAACACACCTCAGGAATTGCAGTCAGTTGTTTATCACTTCCCACAGGCAGCACTTTAAGCACACACATGTGTGTATATGTGTGTATAAAAGGAATACCTGGAGAAATTTAAAACATCTTAATTAAACGTAAGATGTGTGGTTCAGATAAGATTGGCATGTGGCCACTGCATTCCAAGATTCTCAAATAGCATAATCTAATTAATTTTGTTTAAGAACACAGAGGTCATAAACATACAGTAATTTGAAACACTTAGTACCCTGCCAGCTGGCACTGTCTCCTTTCCACTTCTTTGCACTGTAATTTCACTTCCATTTGTGCCGAGCCTGAAATCTCCTTACTCTAGTAGTAGGCTGTATTATGTTACACAGTATTCAGCTGAGGTATTTTTTAATGAACTAATTACATGTTAGTTAATAATAGAACATTTCTTTAGTACTCAACTGCTGAATATAATTCTGAGAGAACTACTGTAGGCTGGGATGCTGCAGGAATGTTTAGGAACAGGTTTCAACTAAAAGCATTATGTTTAGTCTTTAATATGCTATAAAGGAATAAAAAAATCTCCCCTGAAAAGCCTGTGTTTTACCTTTTCACTGCTGGGTTGTGCACTGGGAACTGATGTTTTCCCACCTTTGTTAGCGGATGATTTTTGAAAGTCATTCAAAGAATAATGGAGAGTATTTATAGAGCCCTGACATCAGAAAGGCATATTTGGATTTCCTTCTGTTTGCCATCCACTCATGTCCAGCCTGTTTCTCCTGTAATGCTGTAGACACAGACATTGCCTAGGCAGTCTCTGAGTGCCCGGAACAGATAGCTTCTGCGAGGTTCAGACCCTCTTTATGGCTCGCCTGAACAAGGCAACATGATGTCATGTAACATGATGTTGTGCAAATCTTTCAAAATGTTTCTCACCACTCTGCCCACCAGGGAACCGTCTGGCTGATGTGTTTAGCCAAATATCCGAAGACCTCAGCACATTTCTAGTTACTGAGATGCAATGCAGATAAAACTCACAACTTTAGAGCTCAACTTCGTCATTCAGAAATAATTTTCCAAGGATACATACCCTTAAATGTTAACTTTTGACCACTGGGTTTAGTTTTGAGATAACAGGAGCCAGTGAGCTACAGATAGATTTGGATGACCTGTGGATATTACTACTTCAGAAGTATATACTTTTGAGAATGCCATAGGTCAGATTCTTCTTGGATGACATAAATGAGCATGGCATGATGAAGTAATATTTAAGCTACACAAATTTATAGCAAGGAAGGATCTGGCTCTGCATACAGAGACACACGCACGTCATACACAGGCTTCGCTATTCTCCTCACAGCACATGCATAACTATCACTAACTTTAATGAAAGGCATGCATTGAGGGGTTATGTTCTTACTTGTACATTAGTGTGCAAAGATCTCCATCAAAGATTTTTCTCTGCTGGAAGACAGGGATACCGTTACAAAGCTCTTCTCTCTCTGGTACTGCCAGCAGTGCTGTAAATCCCCCACACCCCGTATCTAATGTACTTAGATGCAGAGGAGGCAAACAGCCATGCCAGGGGAAAGCAAAAGGAGCACAGGCTGGCTAAAAGGCAGCTCTCAGAGATGAAAACCAGACAGAACCCCCTACAATCCCAGCACTGGGCTCCTGAGAACTGCTCAACCTTAACCCTTAGCCAGCTAGAAACTGAAGGAGAATTACAGAGTTTATTGTTAGTGAAAATATGAAGCATGTCTTTTTGAGTACAAAATGCTATGTGATGTGGAAGCTTTGGGTTTTTCAAAGTGGTATACATGAAAGACACATATACATCTCACTTCTTACCTTACACTGCTGTTGGGGAGAAGGACTTTGAGTTGCAGGATCCTTGGGGGTCTTCGGGGTTTCTAGCTCAACATCCTACTTGGACCAGGTGCAGTGGGAGCAGGCTGCCCAGAGCCTTGCACAGCCAGTTTTGACTGTCTCCAAGGATGGAGATGCTACCACCCCTCTGGGTAACCTGTTCCAGTGCTTGACTATGGCTTAAGTTTTTTCTTATATTGAGCCAGGATTTCTTGTGTGGCAACTTGAGACCATTGTCTCACATCCTTAGTGAAATCGAGGTTGGACCGTAGCTTCACTAATCCCACTGAATTTATTTGAAGAGTTCTAAGTAGTTTTACTGTAAATTGTAGTGGAGATAGAACTGCAGGGTACAGATGACCAATAATGCTACGTAAACCTTTCCACTTTGGATTTAGCTGGATCCGATACTTATTAAATGACAATGTCATATAAGTGGTTTGAGTAAAATAATTGGTGGTATGAGACCAATCCCTTTTCTACCATATATGTTTCTGACATTGCTTAGTGATCTCAGTCCAGTTCTCAGTGGACTGGTCTTCACATGAAAGCCCACCATTACAGTGGGTGCTCACACATTTCTTGACAAGCTTGCGGATTCTTAAAGGTATTATTCTGCTCAGTCTTGCAAGGCCTAAGTGATTTAGACAGGTAAGAAACATTTTCAGAGTTTCCTGACTTAAGACTCCTTGAAAGCCAAGATTTAAGTGAAAAAGAAACTGGAATTTACTCTTCATCCTTAGAAGTAATCTCTCCACAAGAAGGAGGCAGGAAGGAAAGTAAGTAGGGCAAGTTGTGGAAATTTACATTGCCTTTATAGGTGTTGTGCATGTTAAGAGAACTTCACTTCCAGGAACTGTGTCACTCAAAACTAATAACTACATTTCTTAAAATAAATTCATACAAGGAAATGTTATTTGCTAGAGGCCAATTTACATCTTAATTTTTCATGGATATCAGGAAAAAAACCCCCACAGATTCCCTTTACTGAACAGGAGTGCAAAGAAGAAAGAGCTCACTGGATTTTTTTACTTCTCTTAAGAAAAGTGCCCCTTGAATAAGGTCTTGATGAAAGGTACTCTACAGGAACATAACTGAGAACGACCAAAGAGGAGATATGGTTCACATACTTATGCATATGAGATCAAACCACTGCCTTGCATCTGTTGAGTTTATACCGACAGTTTATTTCCAAGACAGTCATCAATATAATATCTGAGAGTTTAATCCTTCTCCCACTAAGTCAGTACCAAGACTCCCACTGGCTTCTGCTGTGTAGGTATGAAGCCTGCATATTCAATGCCTACAAATGAACTACTACTTACCCAGGAGTAAAGCCAGGCAGAAAGTATTCAAGTATAAACATTTATGTTTAAAGAATTGCCTCTATTGAAACCGATCACAAAAGTGATTGATTCTCTGTAATTTTGGAGGGTTTTCTTATTTCAAAATATCTTTTCTAAATCAACATAGCTATTGAAATAAGAAAAGCCTATTTTATTTTAGGTTTTAAATAAACCAGAAAATCCAATCTTATTTTCTGAGTAAAATAGAATCTTATTTAAAAAAAAAAAAAAAGGCTTATTTACAAAAAACCTTGCTTTGGATAACTGAAGAATAAACATAATCATCTCATCATTTTGGGGGAAAGGTCATAAAATATCACCTGAAGTTACACTTCATCAATCAGATAAGTCTGCTTTAAATCTTGAAAAATAAAACATCATTGACATTTTCCTGTTTTCAGTGTTGTTTTTTTGACCTGTTCTATCTGCTCGGAAGCTAACCGCAAATTCCAGTTGGAGCATATCAAGATGTTTAGAGCAAAAATACAGCACGTACTAACATCAGTTTTGTCCAAGGGCAAAGAGCATAAGGGGCAACGTGTTTCTTTGTGCCCCTTTAAAATATGGGTCTGTATAGTTCAGCAGAGCTGAGCTTTTGGGGATAAATAGGATCAGTACTTTAACAATATGTCATTTACTTTCCTCCATGCGGATCTCCAGAGTACAGAATTTCATTTTATGTAGGATGTGGTGTTGATTGAGATTGAAGGAATGAGAAAATTACAGCCTCTAGTTCATGAGGTCTTTCCTTAAAATACATTTCTAATTCAGAAATCAAACATTGCAATTAATGAATTACTGTTCATCTCAAAAAGTGAAAACACTTCCCTTCATTGCCTTCCTGATTTTCATGAAAAGGCTCTACAGACAATAACCTTCCTCCCTGACTCACAATGAGGTCTGTGGTGCAGGGACTGTGATTCTTGTCCTGCTGAGCAACATTATACCACCAAGTGCTGAGCCACAAGAAGTTTTTGGCTGTGCTGTATTATTTTTTTTCCAGTTCTCCAGATTCCTATGCCCTGTTCTCCCGTTCCCAGAGGTAGGCATTTCTGTAATTTCGATTCACTTCCAAATATCTTTAGAAAATGCAAAGCGCTCTTGGCTTGGATTTCATACACAGTCCAGTGCCAAAAACCTATCTGCATTTTTTCCCTTGTATATCCTAATTCTAAACTTAGTTTTCCTTTTACATTCTGCAGTACTATTCAATCCTGGGGGGAAATAGTTATTCAGGGTAGCATTAACCCTGTGTGAAATACAAAGTGTGAACATTTTAGCTGCCCATCATCACTCAGCTGAACAAAATGGCTTTGTGGCTGGCACTTCTTCCACCTTACTTCTCCTCCCTGAAATTGCTGAAACAAAATCCATCTTACTTGTTCTTTCTAAAACCATAGACTCGCATTGTCTGGCCTGTCTACCAGCCCCCTAATCCAGTCAGAAAGCCCAACCTGTTTGAAATAACCAAATATGCATGTGGAATTTGCATTAGAAACATAATAGACCTACTAACCACGGTTATTACAGCCCGCTCAATTGTTCAAACATGCCTCCCACCTGTTGCTGCTTATAATGTGCTCAAGTGCCATCAAGTGCAAAAGTTATAGTGCTATTTATATGGAACCTTCTTAGACATGCACGAGGTGCAAGATATACTTACAAGAGCCTTCTTTCATCTCTTCCGCTAGGCACAACAGGGGTCTCATCTCCTCCCTGGATGCACATGTGACTACTACAAATGTCATTACTGGAAATAAAACATTCCCACCAAACAGAGACTGAACCCCAGGGAGACCAGTGCAGGAATTCTCTCCAGCCTTTCATTTGCAGAAAGAGAAAGAGGAGGAAAAAAAAACAACAAAAATGCCCCACAGCTTTGCTGGTTTAATTGCTGTGTTGTGGATGCACGCGGGATGAAAATGAGGAAGGAACCGCAAGCATTCGGGTGGGAGTTGTTCCAAAATACTACAGGAAATTTGTGTTGGCGTTGGGGGCCTGAAGTTAATGGAAAGATTCAGGCTCACTCGAGTGTGCTCTGGATCAAGCTCTTAATACAGAAATGTGTCCTAAGAGGTGAGGCACCTCTTATGCACAGCTACAGGGCACAAAACAGTGAACTCCTGGTTCTAATTAAGCCAGTTAACATTTTTATCATTAACTCACTGTAGCGAGGATTTTATCCCAGATTTCTATACTTTTAAATTTCAGGTGACTTAGTTCAGACTCTTTAAGGTTAGGCTATGTCAGGGTGGAAATAACCTCCCTAAATCTATGTACAAGTATGAGGACAATCAAGTTTAAGAAAGGGAAGTGGTGAGTTTTTAATTGTTTTGCATGTCTGATAGTTTTAGGGCAAAGGAAACAAAGTCTGGGGGAAAATATCTCTCCTCAAATAAGTATTCACACACATTTTTATGAAGTTTTACAACTTTTTTTGATTAACAAATTTGATCTTTTTAGTATGTTCTTTTTACTGTTCTTCTTTGCATTTTTAATTAAATTATTTCATATTTCTACTGCTTCAAATCAGTGCCTTGAGAGTGCAAAACAAAGATGGGCATTATTGGGAGAGTTCTGGACGAGGACCTGAATACTCAGCCAGTTACGAAGTGAAGCACAGACTCATTGTGCTTCATTGCTTCATTCGACAACTAGGAAAAAAATTAAAAATAAACCTCCAAATTTGTTTCAAATGACCCTGTAGAATACATGAGCTTTCTGTCTTTACATGAGCTTTCTCATCCCTGATTCTGGAAAGCAGGAACCTCTATGAAGATGTGGATGGAACTTCACAGGATCAACCATTTCTGCAACATAATTACCCACAGAAGGATACTGAGATCTTTAGGTGTTTGAAATGACGGTGGTGTTATATCTAGAGACCTGCATAATGGGTTTGCTTGGGTGCCAGCAGACTAGATACAGAAACGTGAAGCTTCACACAAGCAGGCTTACCTTATTCTTATCAAAGGCTTCTCTAGCTGGGAGATTTTCAGTGGTTGAGCTATACTTAGGAAATCCCATGATCTCTCATTCATTTACTATACCATGAACCCCACCTTTTTCTTCATGCTTATAAAAGTGGTGGTATTATCCCATTATAAAATGAGATTATCCTGTGGGCTCGGAGCTTGGAGAACCTCTAAGTCCATCTGCTGGTTTGGTGCCACTGTGCATATCTCTGTGGACCTCTGTGTGAGCAGTATTCCAGGCACAGCTGGCTGAAACACTGCTGTATAATCTGTTTTGGAAGGAAAATCAGGTTTTCAGCTAAACATTTTTTTTTTCATGGATTGTCTGCTTTCCATGGTAAATTCCAGCTTCTGGCTGAAAACCCAAGGCATTTGCAGTAAAATGCCCTGTGTGTTTCTATGAGATGGTGCATGGCACAGGAAGGTAGGGGAACATTTTCTGACAAGTACTGCTGATATAAACTCATATTAATGTTGATGCTTTTTCATGCAGCAAGTTGTTAGTGGAGCCACTGGAAATTACAGACAGATGGAAGATACAGGTTGTTGCATGAAGCTTGTTCAGCATGCTGAACACCACCACAAATATGTTATTATATGCACTCTTCTTTGAAGTGTGATGGATGTAGCATGTGTGAGTTGCTGTCTCATTTTTCTATTGAATTATAAAAAAAACAGCCCACAGATCTAGCTGGGTGGTAGCTCCATTTTTCCCAGTAGCTTCTGACAGTAGTTACATTTCATTTAAAACATACGCTCACTTTTCCTGCATTCCCCAATGTAAACATGTAAGAGATGCTGGAATTTACTGAAGAAAAAGAACTTTGCAGTCCTGTACTGCAGAGGGTGGCACAGGAGGGCCAGAGAAAACACATCTGTGGGTGAAAAGCTCACACTCTGCCTTTCACAGCCAGAAAGCTATAGGTTTTGCCTCAGCTGCCCATGGAAGCACTGAGCTCAGCATTTGCTTGCTCTGAAGGGGATCGGGCTGTGCCCAGTCCCAATGTATGACTTGTAGGGGGGCATGGGGAATGCAGCTGTGCCCAGCTAAGGGGTGAAGGCAGTTCCACTGGCCCTGCCTTGCTTCTCTCCCTCGGTTAGGCTGTTATCCAGGACTAGCCGTAACTGTGCCTCTACCTTCCCAAGTACACAGCACTTGAACATACTTTTAGCTTTCAAGGCTAAACAAACAGACCACCTGATGATTTTCTCACTAAAAAATACATTCGACTGCCAACACCTGAATGTTTTCGGCACCTTCTGCTATCGGAGAAAATGAAGATTATTATTTTTTTTAATTTATTCTAATTGTGAACTCTGTGTCTCTGGGTTAATTCGTTCTGGTTGCAGTTCGAAAGAATGCCATTTGCAGAAACCACAAGAGGCTTAAGGAGTGTAGCAATTACTGCATCCACATTCTTGGAAAAGTCTGATAACAGCAGAGGCCATTCCTACAGCTCAGTGGCAGGCCTGAGTATGCTGTGAGAGAGTACAGCATGAAAATGACTCATGGGCCAGCGCGGCGTCCTCAGTGCTTGCACACTGACATCAAAGCCTAGGAACTCAAGGCCTCCCTTGAATGAGCTCAACTGCATTTAAGGAGATTCTGGTAATCAGTCTAAAAAAAGCACATTAGACATGTATAAGGAAGCAAAGCACACAATTCCTTTGTTATCTCTGGCATCAGTGGAACGATAGAGAAGAGGTGTATTTTCCCAGGGTGTCCATCAGAGAAGAGCCCTGAAGGGTTTTTTAGATGCCCATCAATGAAATTAGCATATATCAGGGAAAAGTACAGACTGCCATCCTATTTGAAAGGATAGGCATGATTATGATTGTATGATTGTTAAAAGGTGAATTGAGTTCTTACAAACTGTTGATTTTGTCAGATCCTGAAAGTTTGCCAAACAGATGATTTGTTTTGTGTACTGACATTATTGTGTACTGTACACACATAGAAACGCTCCTTACCATTTTGCTGATTCCTTAGATGTTTACTGATTGTCAGCCTTTTCATATACCTGTAACAAAACTAAACCTGTGACAAACTCCAGAAACAATGGATACCACTTTGTTCTGGATAGCTCTGACTGCAGTCTGTTGAGCCCCTTCATTTTCACAGTCCTGTACGCCATTATCTTCTCACTTCTAGCCCAGTAATTTTAAAACTAAGCAAATCTCATTTTATTTTCCAATGGTAGAGAATTGTCTTATTTTCTTATTACATCTGCATTTAATTTCTCAGTAATTAGGTACTAAGCTTAGGTACTAACAGTTCCAATTCAGTTTCACACTGGGTAGTTGTATGACAAAAGCTCATTAACTGGTACCAGTGCACAGAAGATCCTTTGTAGGTTTCTTAAAGGTCTTGGAGCTCAGGCAAACTGGATTCACTCCTGTCTCTGCCCCAGACTGCCTCATGACTGTGGTTAAGCTTCTCTTCTCAATGCCTGGACTAGGGCAGCTTTCTCTTAGGTGAGCTAGCTTTCCCAGTGCTACTGTTTTCCATACTTACAAGGGGAATAATAGTGTTTCCAGATTTCCACATAGCAGTAATTTGGAGTTGGTCTAATTTCAGCCAATGGCTATTAGCCAATGTGTAGCACAATGGTGTTCTAATCCCAACTGAGATCTTTTTGTAACGATCATTAGTGATTCTGCAAATAAACATCAACAATAAAGAACTAAAATGCTGTATGTTCAGTCTCTAAAAAACATCACACGTTAGACACAAAAGACCTTGTAACACCATCTGCTAGCAAACCTCTGCTGAGAACATTGTTCAGGTTATTCTTTCTTTAAATTGGCCGAATTCTTCAAGTTTAAATGGACTCCACTTTTTTTAAGAGTGTGGGGTGAGCAAAAGCAGAGGGACACAATAACATAATGACAGTATAATGGAGTCATTATAAAACATATAGGACAACATGTGGGAGGAATAGTGACTTAAGAATAGGCAGAAGGAAAGGTAGATTTGAAAAGAAAGGAATTTCTTATAAACATTTCACAAAACAGCAGAATGATAATTTTTTGCGTGATGAAATCCATTTGTTTAGTGCTAAATTTATGATGAACACCTGTTGTGGCATATGGCAAGTACTGTCATGATATTGTGGCTAGCAGCAGCATAATTCTCCACATGTATAAGCTTTTGGTCCTGCTTTATTATTCCCTTGCAATACTGGGGACGTTGCCACACCAAAGTTCCAGATAAACCCACATAAGTCCTCATTTTATAAAATAATAGTTGAACTGATTCAGACTAAGTAGAGGAAATCTCGTTTCTGCAGAATGGTACAATTACCGAAACAACAGATGTGAGTAACATTGGTGCATCTTTCAATGGCAGCTCTTTGGCACAAATACACATTTGTTTGAAGAATACCAAACTTCTATTTGTAACTGGACTAAAATGGTCCCATCTGTGTTTTACTCTTTCCTAGCTGTTGACCTGTAAATTTCCACCTTTAAGGGAATGTCTGTTTGCCCAGGCCATATAGTTTTTGAAACAGTCAAGATTCTCATTAAATTGTATTTTATATTCCTCTTCCTCTTGTAGCAGTTGTTCATTCAGGGTTTGTTTTTTGGGGGTGAGGGTGTGGGGTTTTTTGGGGGGTGAAGGGTGGCATTAATAATTTAAGGCTCTTCCTCAAATAAATTTCAGGCTATGAGCTATTGGTTAAAAAGATTTCTGAAATCTTTAGCATCATGAAAACAAGAATCTAGGCAAAGTTGTGGAAATGTCTCCTCTCATCCCGCCAGTCACTCATCCACCATCCATATTAAAGCACAAGAATAAGCCCCTTCTGCTTTCACACAAAGTGAGGGAGGGAATCAGGAGGAAATAATTTCCCCTTTTTTAGATATCATCTGCTTAACTGATAGCGACCAGCTCGGACAGAAGTCAGAAACTGAAAAATCAGTTACTCCTTTTGTAATTCTTTCAGGACCAGGCACTAGTTCAACCCTAGCAAGACCTTTTGGCCCTCCCAGGAAGGGAAGGAGACAGAGAAAAAACAAACCTGTGGAGAAAAACAGCAGACTATGGAGCACAATGAATACAAAAGTCAAGGGCTGTGGGAAGTTACAGGGTCAGAAGTGGATGAATATAGAAGCAGAGGAGGGACATGGAGAAGAACAGCAATATCAGTGCCCTGTGCTCCCATGAGGGATGCAAGGAGCTGGTGGTGGCTGCCCCGGAGCGCTCTGCCCTGGGGTCTGAGGTGGCAGGGGAGTGGAGACATTTTGCTGCTTCTTCTTCCTCTTGGTGATGTGAACAGACAGTTCAGCCAGAGCCAGGAGAAAGCTGACAGAGAGGCTCCGGTGACTTTCAGGGCTTTATTCTGAAAGGTTGGACACGTCTACATTCCTCTGGTTATCAAAGGTGGTGCCCCAAACTGAACTGGGAGGGTAGCTTAGAAATAGCTTAAATTGTAGCATTAGGCTAGCTTATAACGTCCCCAGCAGAATAGTGAGAGACTTTCACCATGAGAAAACAAACAAACAAACAAGAAGTCAGAGAAAAGAAGCTGTTTTCCATATTTTGCTTGGAGGCAACAGACGTTTATCATACCTCTTTTGGCAGGACTAACTCTTGGCTCAGAGCAAAGCAAAACTTTCCATGGAGAGTGAATGGTGCTACTGACCCAGACACAGAGGTGTGGGAATATATGGACTAATCCAAGCTGTCTCCAGCAAGGATGCTTTACTGAGGAGGCAGCTGCTACTTTGTAAGGTCTTTGTGGCAAGTGTATTTTTAAATTTTTTTATTTTTGTACAGAGGGGTTTTCCTCCATGCCCAGGCCTCAAAGGCATAGCCGCCACATGATTTATAAATGACAACACTGATCACTTGAAAGCACAGCCACAGCCTGGCTGTGGAGCCTCTGCCAGCACTCTGAGCCATGGAAGGCCAGAGGATAATATTGGCTGAGTCGAATGGCTCTTGAGGGATTTACAGAGTGGATTATACTTGAAAAGGGAATCCTCTTTTATGTCTATTCTTGGGAAATAAATGCTAGGCACTGTTCAAGGTTGTTCTGAGTTGGACAAGTTCTCTGAAACTGAAAGCAGAACCGAATTCTTGCCATTCCCACAAGGTCCTCCACCGAAGTCCCAAACACCTGATAGGAGAGGTGAAAGAAACCCCAGGTGTTTGTCGTGCAATGGCACAGGATGGAACCACGCCTGAGTTAAACGGAGAATATTCTGTTCTGGTCCTCGTTCATTTTGCTACATTACTTGCCACTGAAGTATCTGTGTGGTTTTCAGCAGCACATCTATAATGTGATGAACATTTGTCCTGTCGTTATTTTCTACTTTAATCTTCTCTTCAAGGGAAGAGATATTTAGAGTAATGTAGTTTTGGCAGAATTTTAGTTTGAGGATTGCAAGGAGGAGGCCGTGAAAAAAGTATTTCTTTCTTTTTAATATACCCGCTTCCCTGTATTTGTTTCAGAGAAGAAAAGGGCAAAGAAACAGATTTTGTATCTAATACAAAGCATACACACAAATGAATTTTATCTGGAGAGTACAGCAGGAGAAATAATTGACAATGGCCTGTGTGTATAGGAGACCTTTTAGATACCTGGAGCCTAGATATATGAGTATCAGCAATAAAATTATATATTTGGATGGCACAGAACTGTGACATAACTGAAAAACACCTAAAATCAAACAAGTAAAGTGAGCTGCTGATTCTGAAATACTTAAAGTTTTCATTAGCAGTCATTCAAAGTAATTGTCAGTCTTAAGCCCATCACATTCTCTTTTGCTTCTATGTAAGTTTACACCATATTTAAAAAAAATCTTCAAAATTAGTTCTGGATTTTAAGAGCTGTTTCTAGAAAAGTCATTCTCAAATGTGTGATCTTTAAATTGCTTCAGATTTTTTTGTTGTACCTATGTAGCTACTTTATACGGTTTTGGCAACGCTGAGTAAAATTTTCATAATGTCTGTTGTCAAGAAGTTCTGCATTCTTTCAAGTCAATGAAATCCAATGATAGAAAACTTAACCAGCCCTGACATAGCTGTTTTACCTGTCTACCAATTGTCACTTGAACCCATATGTGATATGTCAGGACTAAGCTCAAGAATCATGTACTTCATTCAATTTTGATGAATTTATTTGGCATTTTTGCTCTTATATGACACGTAACTATATGACTTTAACTATATGAATGATCTACCAAAGACATTATGGATACTCATGAAGTTAAGATCACGCCTGTGTGCAAATCTTCCTGATTCAGCATGCAAGGGTCTTCCCAGTTGTGTGAAGAAAGTTTGTGGTGGATCCAGGAATGAACCTTTTAACTTGCAGCCGTGGTTTGTTCCCACACTGCTATCCTACCTTTGCTACAGAGGCTGTTATTTTATGTTAAATATTTATGTTGTAGCATCATACACTTAGGATATAACTCTGATACCTAATATGCAAGCACTCCCTGAAAAACTCTATATCCTGTACAATATTAAACGTCTGTATTTTGTTTGGTTCAGGTTCTCACACAAGTGTGAAAAGGAATTTGAAGCTATAAATCACTGTCGGTCAGTCTTTACCTTAAGTGCTAACCACATCCTTGAATCAACAATATGTTTTCCTTCCTTTCCACAGATGGGTTGACCCTGTGGGTTCACCATGCGTTATTACACCTAGAAATTCCAGCCATGCTCCCTGATTGCATCACTAACCACTATTCATTGCTGAGCTGAGGAACGTCTTCTCAGATGATTTGCAATCACACAGCTGAGAGCTTTTACTCTCCTAGCAGAGCTTGCTTTAAAACAGAAACCCCCAACCCTGTTAATATAATCCTAATAGTTAAGGTAAAATATTAAAACACTTTCTAATTACTTCCTTCCCATTTCCTATGGCTTTTCTTTTAATAACATGGGTTTTTATTATTATTGCTTGGTTTCAGACTCATTTATTTTCTGTAATAGGTCTGCTCCATTTCCTTGAACTTTGAGCATGAGGGACCTGCATATTCAGCTCAGCTGATGACTTGAGATGATATGAAAATGTGATGATCTAGCAAACCTTGAAAATGTCACTTTTTTGTGCAGTATTGCTACATGGGTTCCCAGGATAGCCCATTCTCCTTTACAGAGCAACTAGCCTCCAAATAATTTTAAATTGCAGTTAAAGCACTGCAGTGAGTTTGCACTTCAGAGGGAAGAGTGTCAAATATTGACTCAGCTGATGGTTTCATGCAACATACGAGTATCCCTCAGAAGCATTCCAAATTATTACCGTTTTTCTGCAATGCAGTCTCCTCAAGGAAAGCACAGGTTAGAGGGGCAGGTTGAACAAGATGATAGTAAGACACATAGGAACAAGAATATCTCAGGGAAGTTACTTTCCGTGGGAATAACGCTGGTTTGCATGCAGCTCAAGAGTCTCAGAAGGATTCATCTTCCTAAGCAGAGCAGGAACAGCCACCAGAGACTTTATCTGAGGGCAAAGAGGCAGGCAGCAACTTTCCACCCACCACGCTAATAGAGGTGAGTCAGTTGTTTTCTTCCTCAGAGCTTTTCTGGGTGGTTAATATGAAACATAAGCTCCTTTCATCACTGATTTATGCTCTTTCTCTGCAACACAGTGGATAAACCCTATCTTCAGCTGGTGTCGTTCTGTCTCATCTCATTGATTTCAGCTGAGCTGACGACCTCATCTTTGAAATGTGAAGTTTCTTTTCTGTTATGGCTATGCTTGATTTCATTATTTAACTCTTGCATTGTAATTTTAAGTTTATACATGGAGTTTTGGAGCTCCTTACAAGAAAGTATTTTACATTTCTCACTATTCAGTCACTCCCTTTCTTAACACACATCACTTTCATTAAGCCAGTTGGTAGCTCTTCTCACTAAGACTCTCTAGCCCTAACTCCTCCTTGCATTCTCCTGAGCTGCTCTCATCATCCCCCTGTTCCTTGGCAATAGTATCTTTCCCACAGTACAATCACCGGCACTCTGTACAGGCTCTTGCAAATGGCTAACACAGAAAATGCATTGCCTGTCTTTGCCCTCCTCTCCTTTGGCTACTACAAACTGGCATTTTGTTTGCATTTTTCACCTTTCTTTTTTTTGTCGTCTTCTTTTTAGCACAGCTGTGCGGCTGGCTGCTGGCTTCAATTATTTTTCCACAATAACTCACAGGTCTTTTTCCAGAGAACAGCGCTGGATAACTATTTAATTCAGCACATACAATACTTCTTGCATCAGTTTCTTGCTTGCAGACAAATTACTCGAAGTGTGCTAATATTGAACTACATTTACCACCTGCTGGCTCAGATCATCTCAAATGATCCAAAGACTCCTGACTTCAGTTCCACTGTTCCTTGTATTCTGTCCACTTCTAATGCTGGTATTATATTCCACTCCAAAGGTTTATTTTTAGGACACCTCTGCCAAATTGTTTACACATGTTATTTCCCTTAACATTTCCTCATTTCCAACAGCTTTTGACCCCAGGGACAAACTGAAGGCCTCTGTACATTTGTTCTGAATGGTATATAATCATGACAAGGTAAAAGTGTGAATATGGAGCAGGCCATATGCAGGTTCTCCACTTTGAAAAATTAAAAATGGAGAGGGCACAATTTTCAAAAGGGCTTAAGATGAGTGAGAGCAACTGTGAAGAACTTCTGAGAGCATGATGCTTAGCGGCCTCAATGGGAATCCACTTTGTCCAAGTTATTAGGACTAAATGATTCTGGAAGTGTTGGTACATAAAGACAGCTGGTGTACACTTCACTTCTAACGTGCAAATGTGTTTTGGAATTATATCAGTCCTTTTAAGTATTCTGAAAACTATAACATCTCTTAAATGTTTTTGCATGACAGTGGAATGTTTTTGACAGTGCCTACTGCTTCTTGTAACAGTTTACAGTGAAATCAGATCTTACCAGGTTGCCTCTGTAAAAAGAATGACAGTGGGTCAAAAGAGAAGTCCTCTCAGATAAAAAAGTAGTGATCTCTATTCCCTAGGGCACCTTGAAGTGAGGCAGCTGATTTCAGGACTACATGTACACTCCTTTTGAGTGGGATTTGGCCCTTGCTCAAAAGCTAAAAGCCCCTGCTTTGTTTTTACTTCAAAACAAAACAAAACAAGCCAGCATAAGATTATCGAAATGTCTAAAGTATGAGGGAAGAAACATGAAGACTGGAGATATGAAACATTCAGTTAGAAGGGGAAGTTTTTTTTCTAGAATGACCTGGCTATCTGAAAATAAAGCTACCATTTCAGTCAAGTGACAGTGTTCTAAAGGGTTATGAAGAAATAGCAATCCATGACTTTAATATCCCAGTTCCATGTTAGACCTTTTCTGGCAGTGCTGCGAAAACATTTCCTACATACTTTCAGCCTTATCATGGAAAGTCAGACAGCTCAGGATCACATGGGTTGATAAGTTTTCAACCAAATAAGAGTCAGAAATGTAAAAGAAAAATACCCTGGGAAAGTTTCCTTCAGCTCATATGTATGAGAGAATATAGTACATTCCCCTGTCCAGCCTATAATTAAGATGAAAGGCATATTTCCATATAATTTGCCATTCAGTGGCATGGTTTGCATTCCAAGTGGACTGCATCATCTTGATTCTTCTAATGCAATGAAACAAAACAAAAAATGAAATCAGGCTTAGTAGTTGAATAGGATGCGTTATTACAGTTCAGACTATTTTTAACTCTCAAGAAACAAAGCCATTTTAACTGCTAGCTTTTCACAAGAATTGAAATGTACAGGCTCTGCAACAGTGTCACTTCTTTGTATAACACCACCAAAGTACCCTGGCTTGAAAAATTAACTTATATCACTTTCTTTCCCTACTACCAGATGACCAGAGGAAGACAGAAGAAAAGCAGTAAAGATATCCTTAACATATCTTGTCTTTAGCTACATTTTTAGCCCTCCATGACTGTCTGTGGGTCATAACATGGATCTGTGCGATTGTCTTGCTGAGCTCTAAGGCACCTTTACATATATGCACACAAACATACACTCATTCAACCTTTAGCTCTGTGCAGGTCTGACTCACCATGCCTAGTCTCATCAAAATGAATTAGAGCGTTTTTTTCTGAGGTCAGAAATATATTATGAGTGGTAAACACTTGGTCACCTTGACCAGCTAGAAAAGGTTTACAGATTGATTCTGCTTCTTCCGCAGTTCCACTGGCTTTAGTGGAGTTCAGAAAAAACTGAACACTTAAGTAAATCATAAGTAATTTAGGAGCTCTTGAGAAGTTCTTCCCTTGTGAGATTTCTAGTACTTCCTAATTCTATCTGTGCTAGAAATGGCATAAGAACAGTCTTTCTCATGGTAAATCAGTATATCTGTATTTTATCTAAGCTGGGATGAAGAACAGCAGAGGACACATACATGTAAACAACTTAAAAGAGAAAATAAGTTGAGAACTTTTTTTAACCCCATACACAGTTCAGTTCAAGTTTTATGCTAGGGCCTTTGCTGATTCTTCTTTTATATAAACCTGCTTGTCCATCATTATTAGAGTTTGAATCCCAAGGAGATATATGCTTAAAGTCAGATGTCTGGCCGTAGATCTATGGGAAATACAAATGTCAACACACATCTGGAGAAACCACAGAGCCCTTCAAACACGGATTCTTCTATGCAGATACACCGTTTATACCAGGGGCCCAGTGAAGCCACTGGAAAATTGCTAGTGCATTGAGGACCAGGCCCCTGACGATGAGGCTTTGCCCCAGTGTCCTTAGCTGGGCTTAAAGCAGTGTTGAGAGTGGAGAGAAAGGAGAGGACCTCTCTCCAGGCTCCGTCTTGCACAAACAGAGCAAGCGCTCAATGTGCCTTTCTTTCCTTGCCTGCACAGCAGCTGTTCTGGAGTTTTAACACTCCATTTTGGCTTGGCAACATCCCCAGCTGAAGAGATTCTCGTAGTTTAGTTTTTTACTTGATAATTATGCATAATTTCCAGAATTTCCTTATGCACTCCTCCAGTATTCCTTCTCCTGGAGCTTCCACATCTGTGGCAGGCTATCACCACCACAAGAAAATGTCCACTCAGTATACAGGAAAACAAGAGTGTTTATTAAGAGCTAATGCATCACTTTCTGTTGGGTGTATACTGAGTGGACATTTTCTGCTGGTTTTGATAGCCCACCATTGACACCGAACACTAGGAAAAGGAGTAATGAGTGTGTGCATAATGCTCTGGAAATTATGTATAACTGACACATCACCACCTGTTGGGTCCCAGATAAGGGACAATGTGTTGCTGCACAGCTGCAAGACCAGGCCAAAGAATGAAAAATTTTAGCACCTTCTGCTCCCGTGTCTTCCTGCTGAGAAAGACCACACTATCGCACTTCTCCCCTCTTGCCAGCTGTTGTGGCCAGCAAGGGTATTCTCATTCCTCACTTCTTTCCTCTCCCGCCCTTCTCACATGTGTCAGGACCAGAGGGATTCAGGCAAATGGTTCCTGCATGCTCCCTGGGAACAACAGTTTGGTGGGCTCAAGAAGGAGAGAGCAGACGGGGATATGGGAATGGAGCTTCCTGAGGAAATCTGGTTTCCCACGTGAGATCGCTCAGGGCATTGATAGTGTGAGCCCAAGAGCCTGAGTCTCACTAGAAACCCTCTATGTATCAGAACAACACCTGTGGTCTCTTTGGACTTATTTCTGATGAGGAATGGTATAAAGGAAGAATAAATGCAGGAGTAGAGGGCAGGAGGAGCAAAGCTTCTATGCCAGTTGGCACATTGGTTTGTTTTGCTTAGATTTTACACCATCTCAGTGTCTGCGACAGATAAACCTGAGAAGTTTCAGAGTTCAGATTCAGCTTGTGTAAGCATTCAAAAGTTTAGGTGTTTATCTGAACCTCATCTGAACTATGCAAAATAACTTCTTGAGACTGCTCTGTTGGGCTGGAAATCTTGTAAGAACAGGCTTTCTCGTGACATTTCCAACACTCCTGCTTCCTGTCATGGCAGTGAAAACAGCCGTCCTCGTGGTATTTCAACAATTCTTCTTCTAAATGGAAACCAGAAGTGGAGGAGGGGTGGAAATACATGAGACATCTCCAAACTTTGGAAATCTGCTGCTTGACTTTCATTCTAGAAAAATTTAGGGTTCAGAAGCTTTCAGAATTTTTTCCAAACCTGTCCTAGTTGAAAGATAGCATAATTAAAATGAATAAAACTAAACATTTTTTCACTTTTTTAACTTCTGTAGCACATGGCCACAGGATATCACTGAGGCCAAAAGCTTAACAGGATTTAAGAAGTGATGGGTCATTTATACGGATAATAAAAATATTCACTGTCACTTTGGATACAGTTATATTAAAATATTTGCAAGGGATATAAACTCATCTGCCTCATGGTATAAGCCAGATGCTAAATGAATGGCATTAGGGAAAAATTTGTGTTATTACATGCCTTTTAATAATTGCTCTTTTATTGCATATTAATGTGACATGTCTCGTATTAGAGAAGAGAGGATATTGGACTAAAATAAACAATTGCATGATTTTCTATTGCTTTCCAGAGCATTCCTCTAAATACGTTGCATTAGAGGGCTGAAATATGGAAACTGCATGTGCTGATACAGGGGTCGTTTCCTCTAGCAGATATGAGGTAAGACATAAGCCTTTGTTTACCATCAGTATAATAGTTATCACAACTTAGTAAGAACTGTGAATCCTTATGTCTTTAACACAGATTAAAAAACAAACAAACAAACAAACAAACAAACAAACAAACAAACAAACAATTGTTTCAGTTCAACCTAACTCAGTGTTTTACAGGAGGTCAGATTAAATGACCATAGTGATCCTTTCCAGCCTGTAATATTTCAGTCCTTCAAAGGGCACTGCAAACAGTAGCTTTTTAACCTTCACGATAGCCGGTGAGCAAAAATATGATATATTATCCTGACTATATTTGGGGGAAATGAAACAGAGCAATTAATAAGTTTATAGAGAGCTGCATGGTAAATCAATAGGAAAGCAGAATTACAATTGTGGTATTCAGGATTTCTATACCTATTAGTAATACATTGAATCATAGTATCTCTTTTCTGTATCCGTAGATGCATATAGGTGTGAACATCTGTAACAATGATTCTCAAAGGGCTAATCTATTTGACAGCAAGAACTGGTCAGGAAGCAGAATTTCTGTCCCCAGTGGAAATTTCAGTATTTCAAAGCTGGTTTTCATTTGAATCAGAAATAAAACCTAAAATATTCATGTTTCCCCATGAACAAAAGTTTGCTTCAAAATCACTGAAGTGTTTCATTTTGATAGCATCAACTTCATGTGACATTAATTCCCTTGTTAATACATTTTAAATTGACCATGTTGAAACACTATGGTATATTACATTTTAATAACACAGGCATTGTAAGTAATAGTATATAATTCACTGAACACACTGTGTAGCTTTAATATTAAAATTGAAATCCTAATACAATTTAAATGTCAGAAAAAATCAAGTATTGTTCCTTATCTAAATGAAACATTTCAATATGACATTCAAAATGATACATTCTCAGATTTCCCATCAACAAACGTTGCTGATAGTGCATGTTTCCTTAAAAAAATTCCAATTAAAAAAACCCCAACAACTTGTATTTTCCATCAGAAATCATTTCTACTGAAAATTTTTCATCCAGCTTTCTGAAAATTCTAAGCCATGTTCCTTATGCAGTCGCAATTGATATAATTCAGTGCTGAGGAAAGCTACTGATCTTGTTGTAGTAGAAGAAGTAATGGAAAAGCATTCATTAAAGCAAAAGAAAAATGGAAATGATGATTGCAGATAGCCTCAGGTTACTGTCTGGTACAATAACACAGTTCCTCTTTGCGCAGCAATGAGCAAACCAGATGTATCCTGTAATGAGGAGGGTAGGAATACAGTTATCTCAGTAAGGTATAAAGCTGCATTTCAGTTACCTAGAAAGATTCTGAACAAAAATATTTTTTCTCTAGATCTAGCTGAATAAAGAAATCTCTTTAGATTAACATTTGCAGCAATAATAACACTATAATAACAATTTGGGTTTGAATCATACTCTCATCCCTCCCAAGTGCTATCTCATTCACAGCTAGTCCTGTCTGGGGGCTGAAAAGGCTGTAGCTGATGCAAATCCTTGCCTTAACTTTTCTCCTCCCCTTTCCGTATCTATATATCTATATCTGTTTCTAATCTACCTCTATCTATCTATCTGTATCTATATATGTCTATGCTTATACCTCCATCTATGGTAAATCTATGTGGAAAAGAAGTATTTGCACCTGTCTCCTTTTTCCTGTGAAAGGATGCTTAACACAGCCAGACTGGGCAAACAGCGAGCCTTTCTGAAGACTTCTTCCTAAAATCCAGTTGCTGAGGATTTTTCCTAAGGCAAGGCGCATGTGTTTTTGGCCCTGAGTGGTGAACAGAGGAGGTGCTATCCTCATGGCTAACTGTGAAGCAGCTGCTGATGCTCCGTGACTCCTCAGTCCTTTTGGAGTAGCCTGAAGGTCCTATCTGCAGGGCGTGCTGCAGCGCCCACCCGTCTCTGCAGACCCTGGGGTAACGTGGGTGCTCTGAACAGAGCGAATCTGGGCTTGCACAAGGAGAGGAAGGAGGTGAGGGCTATCAGTAGAGTGAAGGGGTGGGGAGAGGCAAATCCTGTTTGGTTTATCACTACAGGCCAGAGTCACCTGCTGAAGTTACGTTTCCTTGTGGCCATTGGCCATGCCTCTTTTTGAAAAAAAGAAGTGAGGCATGGAATTATATAAATGGACAAATCACAGTAATATAGACTCTATTTTGTACAGTACTGCACTGCATCTGTAACAGCAATTTGTACCACAGCAATCCAGTGCATACCTTTAATTAACTCTTCCCTGTAACTCTGAAGCTTTTAATTTCATACTTGCTTTGTCATATACCCCTGCCATCTATCAGCTCCTGCTGTCCTTCACATTCATTTTTCCATTTGATTTCCACTGGTGGTTCATCTTAAAGAACTTATGCACTCTCCGGCATCTACATTTAAACATTTTGCCTTCTGTTAAACTACCGTGTTCATATGATGACATTTAAAGAGATAGATGATGAGCAAAAGTAAATGTCACTGTATGTTTCTGTATTTTGTATTGCACAGTAAGGCTAATGTGCATCTGAAAACAGCAAAATCCAAATTGAATGAGGGAAGTGATATATGAACACCTATACATAGAGGTGTGTTTCTTTGGAGCCAAACTGAGTTTTGAAGTTAGTTTGATGGAATTAACTGCAATAATGTCAATACACACAGGGGAAAAAATCTACATTCTTTAAATCTTCTGTTGTTTAGCAATACTGAGGAGAAAAGAATCTATAGAAATCAACGTAGTTACAGCAGGAATGATCTTGTCTTTTGTGGTAATGTTATTCCTTGTTTAAACATTTCAGTGTGATCACTCCATAAATTAAAAGACAACATAATGGCACCAATTCTCAAGTCTTCAAGGAGTGAGAGCAGTTCAAGGCTGATCTTCATTATGGCAGTGAATAGAGGCTTCACAGTTAAGGTTGAACTGAGATTTGCAGTCATAGCAGGAACTAAATCTTCTCAAGGAGCAAAAAAGTGCAGCATATCTCCCCCCAAATTACATCACTTGCTCTGAGTACTGAATATGTTCCCTGAGAATTTTCTGTCATATCTGTTAATTTGTCATGGGTTATAAATATTTTTAAGATTTTCCATGAAAAGTATGTTAGCCTTTCTAATAGCCTCTCAAAAAACTCCCTACCTGTGGGGAGGTTATCAAGGAGACAGGTGATGCTTTTGACAGTGATCCAGGATGGGAAGATGAGACAGCAGATGTATGTTGAAACAGGAGAGTTCAGCCTGGTTGTAAAGAAAATTTTTTCACTATGAGGTCAGTCAAGCAGTGAAACAGGCTTCCCAGAAAGGCTGTGCAGTCTCCATCTCTGTAGTTTTTGAAGATCCTACTGGATAAAGCCCTGAGTAACTCAATCTGAAATTATCAATGACCCTGCTGCGTGCGGATGGACAAACTAAATGATCTTCTCTTGTCCCTCCGACCTGAATTATCCTATGATCCTATGGTAGTATGACAGAGCCTTTTATATTTCCGAACCATTTCTTCTGTTCTTTGAGAAAATAATTTTTGTAAACCCAATTTCATATAAATCTCTTTGAATAATGAGTGACATAGGAAGAAATTAATTTTGCTGAAATAATATTGCCTGAGAACTTACTACATTTAGGCACAATGGGGGGAAGTTGTTTTGGGTTTTTTGCAAGGGCTGTTACCTTGCCAGCTGGAAGCTTGCAGCGCTCTTCTTCCAGCTCATCTAGTTGACTGACCATGCAACACGATGGCACGATATATAATGTATATATGGCAACATGCAGCTAAAAGGCATTGTACAACTATGCCATATCATGTCTCAGTGTGTGTCAAATGGCCACATGACTTTATAAGAGAAAAAAAAAAGTCCGTCTCCTTTAAGTGTCTCTCTTTTTCTTCCTCTTCTAGCTGCTCTGCATTATTTTTGTCTAATAGATTTCCCTGCCCCTTCCACTTGGTAAGATTATATTGGCTTTTAGGCACAGTATGTTTAGTTTCATAGGTGCTATTTGGCAGGTCGTCTCAAGGATGTCACTCTAGGCAAAACCAAAACACACTACTCTTGTTTACTCAGAATGCAAATCCTGGACAGTTATATGCATCTGAAAACTCCTCTTAGAAAGGAAATTATTGTACTATTTTGACTCTGCTTATAATTTTTCTCTAAGCATTCATTTATCTAAAAGCCAAAAAAATGTTGAAACTCATGGAAGAAAAGAACATATTTTACTTTCGGTGTGTTGTACTCACATTTAATTTCAGATTAATATTTTTCCCCTAAACCAGATAGCTCCTCTGCATTCAGATTCCTCTCATAGATTCACATAGAAGTTGTGCGCACACACTTTATACAGGCTTATGCAAAAAAAGGAATTGCATAAAAACGATGATCCATGTGCTGGTTTTGTAGCCATTTTCCTTAAATTCTGGCAAGATCACCTAATCTTTATCTGAAACATCAACCTGAGAAGTCCTAAAGCAGAGCTTTTCAGGAAAATATAATAATCCAATGGAGAGAAAAAAGAACCAGAAGAAGGAATGTGCAAACAAAACTGTAGGTTTTTTGAGCTTGCAGAGAACAGAGGAGCATTCAGAAATCATGATCTGTTTTCAGTCATGAATATCTTGTAAAACTGGAGTGAGGCATGTTATCTACATGCACATGAAGCTAATGATTTTCTAGTGGTCCTTCTCAGCAACTGAGAGCAAACTTGAAAAAGATAAAATAAGAAATAAGGAAGCATGTTACAAGAAGAACAGAGTAATTGAAATTTACTCATTCTACCTGATAGCTTTTCTCTCTGATTATGGCCAAGAAAAATGACTTTCTTAGGACTTTCCCTAAAGTGCTTCTGTAGGTATCCTTTGAGATAAAATAGCCTAAACCCCCAAAATTCAGTTAGAGTATAATTTGTACAGACTGCTTTGTAATGCTGTAGTTTATTTATTTAACTCTAGCTTAATGTGAACTTATTGCAAAAAGATGCTTTATTGTCACTTTTCAAATGGGAAAAAATGAGGACCAATTCATCCTTGATTTTTTGAGTGGTCTTGTGAAACTACACAGATGTCTTAAAGGTGACCTACTGAATACTGAAGTGAGAATTTTTCCATTAGGAATGACAGACATTTGATTTGATGCCTTTTCCATATGCACAACACCAGGAAGAAGAGAAACCCTCCAGGTTCCTAAAAAAGTGGTACAGCACTCCTTTTCTATGCTTTATAGCTCAGAGAGGGAGTATATCCCACAGAAACAACCATCCATCATTCCTAGGTTCCTGGGGAGCTGTGCTACTCTACTATCTACTCGGAGTTGTGGTTATAAGAAACAGTGGAGGCTAAGAAATTTAAAACCTGAACTTCACCTGGTATAAACTGACAGATTCTATTGAAATCAGGGCCAATTTCTCACCTATGATTTTTTTTTTTTTTTGATGCAGAATGTTTAAATTTAAATGGGGCATTTGAAATTCAGTGTTAAGTTTCAGGGGCACCTAACCATATGAAAAAGTTTGTGTAAATTAGAAATAAACAACTGTGCAAATTTGCATATGTTCTCATCTGTTCGCCTCTCCATCTGTACATTTTCAAATAAACTCTGGGATTTGCGAATTCATTACCAGCTGAGAAAAATTGACACCCTGAAGACTGACCTATTTAATCCAAAATCCATATCCCAAGGAAACTTTTTCTTTGCTTGCAACTATGCTAAGAATTGAGTCTACATGTCAGAATAGGTACAAAGATTTTGTTGGTGCTGTTTAGGTGGTTTCAGTTTACAGAGGGTGTTTCTAGGGAAATAGTGCCCTGTACGCTCGCCAGCAGGCTCATTTGGCTCATCTAGCAGCAATTCTTTTAGTTTATATGTACAAGATTACAGCAGGGGATAGTAGCAGAATTTAGAGAAGCACAGGAAAGGAGAAGCTGCAGCAGAAATGACTTGGTACCCTAAGCAACACAAACAACAACAACCGAGGAAGCGGAGCCAGGCAGGAATTGGATTGTCCAGGATACTCTCCTGATGCTGCGCATAGCGATCTTGAGCACTCAGGCAGCAGAACGGTCCTCGTGCAACCAGGGGAAAAAAAATAACAACCACTTCTGGAAACTGCAGGGACGCAGAGAACTCTCTTTCCCAGGGTGAGAGCTTCTGCTCACCACACCCAGCATCAAGTGTTTTGAAACCAACAACAAAGCCCTGCACCACAAAAGAACAACAGTAACAACACTAATAATGCTAAAATAAGAAGGGTTTGGCACCTTCCACTGAGAATCTATACAACATGCAACAATGCCAAGCAACCAGTCATCTTGGCCAAAATAATTGATGGCAAGAGCTGAGTGAATCATTTCACAGCAGAACACCTTCTGCTTACATTGGGCTCTTTTTTGTGTGCCAGTGGGATATCCAACAGCACGTCACAGGTTTCTCAAACATGTTGTTCTGTTTCAATGTATTTTTGTTACTCTCTTTATATTAATCAGTTTTACTTGAAATTAGAGCTCTGTTGCTATTATGTTACCGGGAGACATTGCATTTTTCAGTTCCCAAAGTGTGCTGCATAAACATATCCACTGTTATTAACATATTAAAAAACTAGCTCATGCAAATATCCACTTGTGTAAGTTTGGAAGCCTTTTTAGTCGACTAGCATGGCTAGAGATTCATTTGTGTGCATGTGCATTGCAAGCGAGCACACAGAGATGTGACTGAGGGTGAAGTGGATTAATTAAAAATGCAAATGAATATGTCCCACACAGCAAAACACATACCTCATTATTTAAGTTTAATCAAGTGCTTAAATTCCTTGCAGAATTGGAGTGGAATTACACTTAAAACTAAGCCTATGATTCAGTATTTTATTGAATCAAGGCCCATTTGCAGGAGCATTTTGGGGGGGACTTTTTGCTTTTTAGCCAACTCTACTTATTAAATTACAGTTTCTGCATAGCCATATTCTTGTTTTCTTTATTTTGGGTTCATTTTACAGTGACAGGCCATAAAAAATTTCATTTCTCTTTAGAAAAGTCCAAACCCAGCAGCTCTCAGGAGCCGTTGATTTATGGTGTCCTGCCTTCATGATCTTGCAATGAGCATTTGTTCTGATGATGTGATGTTTGTGATTTCATATCCTGCTGTGGAGCTTCAGTGTGAGAAGGCGTATTTTGGAACTAAGATGAACTGGAATGTTGCCTCACCTACTCATGCAGTTTCAGGTCCAATGAATTGATTTAATCTCTTGCTCTTAATAAAAAACAGTTGTTATTTTTCTTACTCTCCACTGGATTCCTAGACCACATCTACAGTGGTGTCAAGAAAACAAATATGAAAATCAGTGTTTAAGTGTAACTTCAAGTTCTTTGTGGCCAAACTGGCTTTCAACAATGTTTTACTATCAGAATGTGAAATAATTTTAATATCTAGTCATATCTATTTATCTATGAGTTACACCGACCATTATTGTAACTAGCAATGACCACTATATCTATCTGGACAGAATTTCCCTTGTTGCAGCTTGTGGCCATTGACTCTCAAGCTGTCGCTGTCCTTCTCTGAGAAGAGTTGACTTCCACCTTATCCATAGCCTCCCCTTTTGTAGTTGAAGAGCACAGTAAGATATGCAATCACCCTTTTCCTAATAAGACTGAATGAAAGCAGTTCTCAGCCTCTTCTCATATGTCCCATGTTCCAGACCCCTGGTCATCTTGATGGCCCTCCCCTTGACTTACTACAGTACATCCCTGTCTTTCTGGTAGGGATAGCAACAGAGAACATATTTCACAGTGTCACTGAAAAGTGGAGAATATACATGAAACAAATTGGGCAATTTGCAGCATTTGGTAGGTTTGATTGAAGAATACTGGCTCTGGAAGCCTCTTGCATCAATTGTCCACACCTCTTCCCATCCCAATTTATTTGCTTAAAATAATACAGTCGTAAATTAGCCTCCTCTTTTCTCACCACCATTAAAACAAGCCAGGCAAGAAAGAATAAAACTAATAGACAGCAGTGCTGTGTGGAGACCTTCTTGAATGGGTGTTTTAAGAATGGTCAGCTTCTAATCTCAGATGAACTCATAAAGTGAGAACTAACACTTCTACTCCCTCTGTATTTGCCTTGTTCAACATCTGTACATATACTACTATAAATCACTGCCTGATCCCTGACGCTGTCTGGTTTCAGAAATATGATGCCAAAGAAATAATGGTGCCACAGGTACAAGTCAGCAAACAAGGAGGTGAGTCCAGTGACCCACCTGTGACCAGGCAGACTGAAACCCCTTCACACAGGTGAATACAGCTGGGTCTGGCTCTGAGCAAACAAGAGGAGAGGAAGGAGCATCCCACAGAGCCAAGAACTGCAGAAAGTGCATCTGAGGAGCAGCAAAGGATGGGGGAAAAGCTTCTGGAGGCAGGTTTTTGCAGTCAGTTTGGAGTTTTTCTGGGTCACGTCTCTTGTGGACACACCAGTGTGGACTGTAGTACAATTCCTTACACTTGCAGTGGAATACAATTCACTTACTGCAGGTCCTCCTGCATCAGATATTATCTTTTCCACATCTGTCTTACCCTCTTTGGTGTGCTTAGAAGAGAAATAATAGAAATTTTACAGCCGCAGAATCTGGCACCAGCATGGAATGAAGATGGTGTTCTGAACACCATCATTCTTGAAGACATGCTGATGGAAACAGCTATGAAATAAGGTGCTATGCAGTGAGAATAAGAAAAAATCTAACAACAATAATATCTACACCTTGACATATTCTGAGGCTCTTTAAGCCAGAAATGAATTCAGAATAGGGCAGCGTCAACCATCCAGTAACTGTTAACACCCCACTCTGGGATCTGCCAGTCCTTCACCTCTCACTCTCTGTTTCGCACCCCATGTATTACACTTTGCCTTCTCTTCATTCATACTTTTCCCAAAAATGCACTCGGCTGCATTTGGCCATCAAAACTTTAGCTTTTGTCACATACTAAATGACATTTGGAGTAGAGGAGAAAGAAACAATTGATCGAAAATGGTAAATGGTGAAATAATTTCACTGCAAATCCATGCATTACTTGCAGTGTGGCTCTTTTCCTTTACTTACAGGCAGGACCAGCGCTACTGTACAGATTGCAGAGGCAGCTGCCTAGAGCAGGGGCTGGCAAAAGGCAAGTGTATCCATCAGTAATTTGTGCCCGTAGCGCTTTTTGTTGTTCTCTCAGGCCTCTGTTCTGGGTGTAGGAGCCTCTGACAGAAAGCAGGATATGTCTCTAGACCACAGAGAGTAGCTGGAGTTCAAACACTGTGCTGTTCTCTCCCAGCTCTTCTCTGTACTTTGCAGTGGGGACAGCGACGTTTGGCAAAGGGTAGGCACCCATGCAGAGAAAAACTTGTGTCATCTCGATCAACGCAGAATCACGAAAGAACATGTTGAGGACACATATTGCACTCTGTCATGGATCAGCCATGATTTAATTGCAAAGCACTTTTGTATTCTTAGCATTCTAGAAATAATAAAGTTATTCTTGTTGCTGTTACCGTAATTGTATTATTCCTGTAAAGGAGAATCCTGAATGGATATAGTGGGTGAGCTGAGAGGGTTTTCTGTTAACAACTTCTATGGTTTCCTTACCATTCTGAAATACTTTCACTATTTGTACTTGAGCTACCTGCATAGAAAGTAACCAGAAATCTCTCTTGCTTTTCAAGGGTCACAGGTTTTATCCCTCAGATTTTCTAACCATATTCTCTGCTGTTGAAATCATTAATTTATGTAGCATCATATCTGTACAGAATCTGGAGCAGAAACTATATTTGCATATCATAAAGCCATATTGCACTAATGTGTCCTGCAACAGGAGCTGCTGATGCCTGCAAAGGAAAACTGCAGCATGCAATGCGCTTCATTAATTGCAGGACTGTACATTCATATTCAACTTGATGTTAAGCTTAAAAACAGTTGTTGGTGTACCTTGTTATTGAAACTCTAAGTAAGCGATGTGAGCTAAATCCAATGATGGAGACTTGGCACCAAATAAACTTTATCAACAAATAAATCAATCATAAGCTATAAATATCAAATTGTTTCCGTAGCATTTTGCAAACTTTTTAGGAATAATCACAGCACACAGCCTAGCAGCCTATAGGAGGGAAACTGCAAATAAGAATTTGTGGTAACATTTGGTATGTACATTTTTCATCACTTAATGAGATTATACAAGGCTTTTCTACTACTGTCTCTAGAATATTTGTTATAAATGTTTTTTTAGGCCAGCTTTTAAAGATGTAGATTTAACATACATTAACATTGTGGTAAAGAAGAATTTTTTAAATATTTAAAATTTGTAAACACCTCTGGGTCTAAGGCACATATTTACCTGCTCCTATTGCACTTGGTTATCTCATTGAGTGAGTTAAACACTTCTTTGTTTTATTCTTGTGTACAGTATAATGAAATAGAATAATAATAACAGAACAGTTATATCTTCCTATCCTTCTCTTTCAACTATGCCATCGTTGCTCTTTTCTCCTTATACCCGTCTGTCACTTTGAAAGTCTTGTTAAGACCTTGTTTGCTCCAGCACAGAACTGATAAGAAAAGCAAATGTTTACATTGTAATTGGATGCTGGGAAAGCAGAACTGCAGAAAGCACCGGGAAGATAATGGCATACTTTCTCTGAGCAAGTCCTACCGTATCGTCGGAGAAATACCTTTGATTTCAATGGAAGAAGAAACTGCTGATTTAGTTTATATTAGATAGGACATAGTACTTTTAAATACAGCTGCCAATAGAGATTTTCGTTATAGTTTGAACTTATAGTTTGAAACGCTGCCCAGTTTTTAATTTGTCATGAAACACAATGAAATTGCAATTGATGCTATCCTTCTATGAGCCACAAGGTCAGTTTGACACTATGAATAGTTAAATCATCCTTGGCAAGAGTCTTATTCTGGCATAAACTCTATAATGAGAAATCCAGATTACTAGCATCATTTGAAATGTGAGTGCCCAGCACTTAATCTAGTACCATTTGTTTTTGCACTGAATAGTAACGCCTTTAACACGGTCATTAGGGATGCCTATGAGTTTAATTGGTTTGACATTAGGTATTTTCCTTTTAATTGCGCCTTTTAATATCTGTTCTTTTCAATAAACAAGCAATTGCAAAGTCTTCCCAGCTCTGCTTCTTCAGCTTCTTCAGCTCTACTGCTGCACGGGTGGGAGGGACTCAGTTCAGCTGGCTTCACACACCAATCAGTAAAAATGCATGAACTGTCCCTAAAGGCTTTAAACCACATTTCATTGAAGAAAATAGAAACACAAGGTCTGGCCCTCTCCCCCTTAATGGTCCTTGAATTTTCAGTGATTGCCTAATTTAAGTCTTCAACACTAAGATCATCTTCTGATACTCTGACTTAATAAAACCTTCCTCTGAGAACCAAATTAGAAGTGCCACAAGGGACAGCTTATGAAATAGAATGCTACTGGCTATGAGTAAGGGTATTAGTATCTGGCATTATGCTGTTTGGGCCACTTTCTCATCTATGACTTGTGCTGCTCTCTTCCTATACCTGCAGCGTTTGGCTCAGTCGTGGCCCTTGCAGTACAAGGGAAAGTGAGTTTCTCTACTGCCTCTGGAGCATCCTTAAAGACAGAAGCATGCCAGAGTCATTCATGGTCCACTCAGTGTGCTAGGAAAAATGTTTGCTGGGCTAAGACTAGCCTCATCTCAGCATACACTTGCCCCAGGTGACAACTGCTGCCACAGCGCAACCTGGCGCTCCATCTTCCCTGTCCCTTTTGCCCACCTGCCACATGAAGGAGGTGATGCAGCTCTGCAGAAGCTGTGTCACCACCTGCACTGGGGGAGATGGCACAGGGAAAGGAAGGGCCAGATGTTTCTCCTTATAACTCCACAGCTTTGTGTGGTCTGTCTGCATTGCCATATGTGCATTAAACATTAAGATTATGTGGCTGGTATACTTAAAGCACTTAGTATGATTAAAAAATAGGGTCCTCCAAAGACTTTGTAGCTGTACTAATCTCTTTATAAAATGTCGACATGCTTTAAAGTTTTGTCAAAGAGGCGAGGAAAAAACCAGAAGGGTTTATGTCCACAAAGCAACTTTAACTTAGCTGTTATCCATATCGCATACACATAATATCTTGAAATAATTTGTGCTACTTGCTTCATTTTGTATTTCAAAACAATGCTGTACATATTGTTTGGCCTAAGGAATAAAATAATTAAGTGCATTTATATACTAATAAAAGACCAGAAAAGAATGCCTCCCATTTTTAATTTGACTCACAAAACAGCTGGGATTCTTTTGCATTCCCATGAACCATCAGTGTCTAGCCAATGAATTCATTCTTTGGTAATATGCTTTTAAGTATATGTCTAAAAGTGTTTGCAAAGTGAAGGTAACTGCTGTCTACGTCAATCCTTCAGTGTTAAAATGGCTATGTTTCCCAAAGGTATTGTCTGTTCAGATTATACCATCTTCCAAAAGCTATTGACTTTAGGAATATGAGTGACTAATCCAGCAATGCCCTGCTTGAGGTAATTTTTACTATTGCCATTAAAAATAACAGGAATGATATTGTGTCAACTCTAGAGCCCCCTGAAGAGGCTAGAAATTGTAGGGTGCAAGAGAAATGATAAAGCAAAATGAAGATGGAGTACAGACCAGTGCTCTTGCACCCCACTGGACTCCCCCAGCTGTCATTCTTATGACTGCCGCACCAGTGAGTTTTTAGACAGCACATCTGCCAGACAACTCATTTGCTAATTAACCAGTCTGATGCGCATGCCTCAGGCTGAATTCAGCAAAAATGGATATGAATAGAAACAGCAATGACATTTTTTGGAAAGCTGAAAATTACATTTGTGGGATTTTTTTCAGTGGAGGTTTTCCATTTTTCATCCATCTGGAAGCTGGTGAGGGTGCCCTCGCCCTGGCACCCGCCATGAGCTAATCTTGTCAAGGCTTATTGCAGCTGTTTGCTGCCAGTTGCAGCTTGGGGGTGACTGTGTGACATTGATCTGTCTCTTCTCCTTACCTGTCCTTCAATCCAATGCAGCAAATGCCCTCTACTAGGATTTGGGGGTGGGGGAAGGGGAAACAGCTGGAGCAGGGCTCAAAAACCAGCAGAAGATTATTTTACCCAAGACCATTGTGATTTCAGAGGAACTATTTGTTGTTGCTCGCCTGGTCCTTAACAAGCTGCAATATAAACCTACGGGAAAGGCGATGTGGTTTTCAAAGTGACTATGCCGTACATCAAATGTTCTTGATGAGACAGATGGTCTTGGGATAGATGGTCCAAAAGTGCTGGAAGCATGTAAAAGGTCTGTACATGTGTTTTATGGACCCTGAGCACACATACAACTAAATGTAAAGAGATGGTGTCAGTGAGTTATTGACCTCTGTGGAGCAGCTAGGAGCAATCACACAGTAAAAGCAGATGTTCCATGTGTGCAAGTTCATAGGCTGAACTATGACACTTCTCAAATTCTCTGATTTGTTTTGTGTGGTTTTTTACTGTTCCTGCAACAATATCTTATGGAAATTTTTCTGCTCAACATCTAAAGAAATGTCTTTGCTTTGGTTTTCCACTTCCTGTTGTTAATAAAAATTTTGAGCTAAAAAGCTTTCGATTTTTGGAAGTCTTCATGCTCATGAGTGTGTGTGTAGCAAAGCTGAAAGACTGTGGTACCACAGTGAATCTTATGAAGGTCCCCCATTAAATATGTCTCCTAATTCTGTTGGCTTTTACATATTTTAAAATGTTACCATTAATTTGTGATTAAATAAGTTCTTCTGCTCAAAACATCTGACTCTGAATCAAGCAGTAAATTTAAAATGGGGGAATGTTTAAAGTATAAACAGATCATGTCTGGGGTCTCAGCATCTTGGCCCTATGAATGCTAGTGATTCCTGTAGCAACAAAGATTAAAAGACAAGATTTTCTTGAAAAAAAACTTCAGAAATTTTGCTCAGGATAACCAATCTCTGTATCTCCTTCAGTGAAGATCAAGATTTTCTCACAATTCCCTTCATGGTCACATCACAATAGAAAAATTTGGTGGAAGAGGTCAGCTTATAGGTAATACAACCATCCTTTGGCCAGCACACAGAAGTGCAGAGAGAGTCTCTAGGACTAAAGTACACACTGCAGCGGGTGCTAAAAAGCTCTGATTTTTAGGGATCAGAAGGTCATTCACATCCCTCTGTGGGTATCAGCAAAGCCGGGGAGGTCTTTAAAATATAATCAGCTGTATAATGAAAGAACAATGTCTTGACACATTTCCCAGTAGGCACTGGTAAACGAAGCTTACTGTTCCAACCCCATCCTGCCCTGCTCCCCAGCTGGCAATGGCCTGGCTGCAAGACCCTGTCCTATGGGAAGCCCCCCCTGTCCCCGTGCCCCAGCCCCAGGGAGTCACTGGCCCACACTGTGCCCTGACAGCTTTAGTCATCCATGATGCTTTTTTAATCCAAACTCATCTAAACCAGGGTGTCTCCACCCTTTCAGGGACCACACATGCAGAGTTATTTGCCTTTGCCCCCTCTTTTCCCATCCCCAGCGAGCTCCCCCCACCTCCCCATCAGCTGCTCACTCTGAAATGTCCATGTGGAAAATGAATGGAAAAGGCAATACTGAAAGTACTTGTGTTAATTTAACCCATCACGTATTGTGATTTCACAGGTGGAAGTCAGCATTGTGTGGTCAAGCAGCTTCAGGCACTTTTCAAGCTGTAGGTGTTTTTCAATCATTTAGGGAACAATCGCTGTCAAACAGTGGGAGGCAAGTTTGGGTTTAGTAAGCGGTGCAATATGTGTTCCTCGTTGGAGGATCTCACAGCACGACGGCAAAAATATGAATATGTTTTAAGTATGATCATATAATTGATACTACACGTATATTATGTATGACAGCAGTAGCGTATAATGCTACTTAAGATCCATCCTAAGGTGGATTTTGAAGCCATCTCAAAGTATTTGAAGGTCATAAACACCACTCAGGGAGACAAATTACCTAGGGTAGTGTAATACACTTATAACAAGGAGAACTAGGATGCAATGGAACAAAGTACAATTCAGGCTGCATATCAGGAAAATTTTCCTAACAGCAAAGTCTATTAGCCTGTGGAATAGCCTCCCAGGGGAAGCGGTGGAAGCTCCACAGCCTGAGTCATTTAAAGCTAGACTAGAAAACATTCGAGAATAATCCTGAATTGGCAGAGAATAATCCTACATTGGCAGGGAGATGGAAAAGATGACCTAATAGGTCTTTTCCATCTCTAGCTTCTATGATTCAACCAAGGTATGTTGCTGTGTGTTATGTATCGGGGCATGCCCAGCCCATTAACTCCAAGTTCCACTTCAAAGTGGAAATCTTGAAATTTTATTTTGGCTGCAATTAACTTTGCCATTTCAGCAGACAGTGAGAGCTTTGTGTTCCTAAAGCATTTGTTCATTTTTAAGGCCTGTGTAGAGAATGAGAATATTAACAATAAATGTAGAATAAATTGTGGTTTCTTTTAAATGAGAAAGATCTTTTCTGTTTCCTTTGATTTTTTTTTCCTCCTTTCTGGCATGGCACTATGAGAGGTAGCCCTCTGACCAGGTTCCAGTTCTATCTATATATTTCCACATCTGTTCCCGTCATTATCAGGTTTGAGTATTTGATGCATATAGTGTTGCAAGGAGCCGCACTTAGTTCACAAGCAGGCCTGAATCTTGCAAATGGATGAGCATTTATAGGCGTGAGTCCACACAGAACATTGCTGTTCCCACAGCTGTGCTGGTTAAATACACTAACTCAATGGACCAGACTCTCAACTTGGTGTGAATCACTGCAGCTCTACCCACTGAGGAGCCGACCGGCATGGTTTTATTGTAATAGCATGACTTTTGATGTGCTCCTGGTAAAATGCACTGGAACAGATCTTCTAACTGGCCAGGTTTACTTTGCATCACTTGCACAGCACAACGCGAATGTGATCTGCCTGGAAATGGCTCATAGGACGTCGCCTGCCAGGAAAGCTCTGTACTTCCAGAAAACTAGCAGATGCATCACAGCTGCTTCCCGAGCCCTCTGCAGAGTCAGGGAAGGGCCAGGGCTGGCATCAGCAAGCAGAGGTCCTCCCCGGTAACACTCCACTGGCATGGCTCTCTGCTGTGGTGCAGTGGGGCATGGAAGGGGCAGAGCACCCAGTCCATGAAGTCCTGTTGTTGTTGAATGTACTCTGATATTCCGAGAAATAACCCCTTTAACATCTGTTCCTAAGGAGATGGGTCCAATCCCAATCACTATTGGAAGATGACAGGAGAGATCCGGTGCCCCATAGACCTGATGGCATCAAGGTATTCAGCTTGGCAAAGAAAGGAGAATAAGTTCTGATACCAATGCCCTGTGCTGGCCTTATCTGACTCAATATAGGGCATTTATTTTGCGTGGTGAGGCTGACTCACCATGGGAAACACTTATCCAAGAGCTGTGGGTATTACTAAAACTTCCTGACATCAGAACTGGATAGCTTCCTAGTTCAAATCAGAGTTACCTCAAAAGTGTGTCTGCAAGGCTGCCTTATGCTCTCACCCCTGTGGAATCCATGGGCTGCGTGAGTGTGAGGACACTTAGCAATTATTTACAAGATTGAGTGTGTCATGCTGAAGGAGTGGAGTATCCTGATACTTCTCTAAGCATCCAGATCTTCATTTCACTCTTCGCAACCCATACGCTTAACAAGTGACATCTGGCTCTTCTTGTCTTTACAGCTAACATTCCTCTCTGTCCTTTTCCTGTTATTTTTTGGAATAGCTTTACTGAAATCACAGCATTTAAAGATCCAAAAAGTATTGCTTCTGATACCACATGAGAGAAAAATGGATGAAAGGGAGGCTGGACTAAAATGAAATAACCTTCTCTTTCAGGAAAATTATGTATCAGTTCAGAGGTGTGCTTAGGCAAATTACTGCGTGATCTTCCTTTTTGCTCTTTCCCTGCTTCTTTCTTCTGTCACCATCCCTTCTACTTGTTTACATCAAATTCAGACTTTATTTCTTTTTGCAGTAGAGGCCTTCCTTGTTTATAGGATGACTGACACGGTTCCAGATACTTGGTATCTAGAGGAGGAAGAGGGAAATAACAAGCGTCCCGGGAATCTTCAGTTGAAAATGTGTATTTTGCACCTGCTATTGTGTGCTGGTTTCGACAGGCAGCCAGGTGAGGAGTCCAAGCTCATAAAGAAAATTTTAAAAGTCAGTGCATTTTCCAGGTAGCAGCATAAATATTACATCTGGCTCCCTGTTTCTTCACCAGATAGTTCAATGTCTAGTAAGGGTGGGATTTTTTTCAACCTCTTCTAGTTTTGGCAGTGACTTCAGTGGGAGAGGGGTTATTCCAGCACTGAGCCCATTTGGAAAATCTCACCTTAAATAATCAAATATAAATTAGATATCCAGGATATTATCTGCCACATTCAACATCAGCTGCAAGTGGATCAAATTTAAATCCAAAATAGGAAATAGTAATCTGGAACACTGCTTGCTCTCAAAGCAAGCTTCAGTGCCAGGCCTTGCCTCAACTCCAATTGCCAGGTCAGGAGTAGTAACGCAATATCATTAGGTCTTTGTGCTACAGAATAAAAGCTTCTCCATGTGTTAAACTTTTACTGTTTAACCTACTGATGCTGGAAATGAGCACTTGTTAATGTTAGAGCAGTAACTTGCAGCTTTTGCATGCAAGGAAATTTAACACTAGCATTTAGACTTTAAACCATTTCTATGGACCAATGATGCTTTTAGGTGTGAAAGAACTGCTTAAGTTAATGCAGTAACATATACTTTCAAATTCTGGAAGTGAAAATTCTACATAGGACCGGCATCTTTCCTAAAGTGGGATTAGTTGCAATTACAGTGTTATGGTACCAGATTGGACTCTGATCACGCAACAGGGTAACATCAATTACTCATAAGTAACTTTGGAAAAAACAAAACCAGAATGAGCGTCATACATTCCTGCTGCAACATATCTCTGCAAAATTTCTGTTGTGCAGAGCATTGTTATCTGACAAGAGAAACTTAAAGAAGGAAGAGCATGGATTCTCCTCATTTTTAATTGCAATGCTTACTGCTAATTAAAAACTGTGAATGGTGGTTTCCATAATACTAATTTATGATAGCAAGCCTTTATTAGCATAAATATTTCATTGTTCAATGAGGACATAAAAAAAAATAAATTGACACTTTGGCAGTCATTCAATGTTTTTGGGATCTATTTTATAAGATATTTTACTGATGAAAATGTGTCTTAAAGCCTTAGCAATATGTTTGGCTTTGGTCTCTGGCAGCAGAAAAGCAAGAATCTGAAAGCCGGAAATGTCCCCAGAGCATGCATCTATATTCCTGCTGTAGGTCTTTAGAGTTCTCCTTTTACAGACAATTGGAAAAATGTTTCAGTGGCTGTTTTCTGATACATTTTGATTTGTATATGAGCAAATCTCACGTTTCTGCTGTCAGACATTATCACATTTTTCTTAAATTATTTTCAAGAAATTGCATTAACTCTTCAAGTTGACAGAAGTAAATGTTGGCATGAAAATAATTTAACACTAATTTCACCGATATCACCATCTATTAACTTTCTGGGGAATTTTGTGTTGACTAAAGAAAAAACAGAAGGGGACAATCACTTATACTCAAAGTACGTTTTACTTTGAAGTGAAGTTTATGGAAGGCATTGTGTATGGTTGCAGAGAATATTTGGAGATATGTATACACATTAAACTTTCTTGAAACTTTCTATATCTGAATATGTCTAAAAATAAGAACACATTAGATAGAATCCTAATTAAGCACATTATGAGTAGAGCTTAGCACTTTCTCAAAAGCTTAATATAATACAGTGCCAACAATGAATGACAGAAGATTAATTCTGTACACTGAATACGTATTAGAAATTTTCTTCTGGGAGACAGTTTTCCAGTATATACTTAGGAGAATAGCTTTCTGTACTGCTGGTAAAAACTTGCCTGAAAGTTGAGGTACATTTATTGTAGTATAAAAAACAAGAAAGGGAACTAGCATTCAAGAATCATCAAAGCAAATGCAGCAAGGGCAACGGGTCAAAAGTCAGGAGACTTCACCCTGATTTTAACTCTTCACTGATGTAGTGATTTGGATTCTCCATCACCCATATTTAAATTTGGTAGGCAGGTCCACAAACAGCAGGTGTGTCCGTTCCCAGTCTGGTAAGACCTGCTATATTTTCCTGAGCAAGCCTTACACCGCAGTGTAACTATTCTTTCTGTTTGCTTATTAGTTTAATTGTTAAACTGTGCGGCAGAAACTGTCTTCCACCATGACATTCAAGTTTCTGACATCTAATTGTCTAAAATAGTTAGGCACTCTTATTCAAAATTTTGTTTTAAAACAAAGTAAATTATTGCAAGACCACCTTTCCAATCTCTTTTCCATACACAGTCACCTAGAACCTTGAATTTTGTTCCATAACAGGAAAGGAGCTTAGTGACAGCTCTTTAATTAACAACAAACAATGTTCTAACTAACAAGCTGTGTGCTTATTCTTACCACTCTGTTTCCATGTTACACCCTTTCCTCTCACAGTTCTGTTTATTTCTTGAACAATATATTCTCTGCAGCACTGTCTTTTCCTGTGTTTTGAAACCACATATGCCATCTTTTTCACACCTGTAATGTAAAGAATTAATACTTCTTTTTCAGAAGCATGTAAAAAGAAGAGTGTTGGGAAGACAGGGAGGTGGAAAGCTGTTTCTTTGTGCTGGAGTGGCTTGCAGCCTGTAACAGATGTTCTTGCAGCAGCTGAGAAGAAACTAATAGCTAAACAAAGAGGTATTTAACTTCACACTACATATGCTTGGACAATAGGGCTTTAGGCTTCAAGTCTCCAGATACTTGCATGCATTTAAGCAAAACATTCCAAAGGATGCATTACATATAATTTGAATGCCAGGCAGAATGACATACAACCCCAGGCTCCCCTTTTCTAAAAGCTAAAGTAAGTATTAATACTCAGGTGTTCATGCCAATGGTGCAGAGGTGAGAAATAGCAGGTGACTGGATAGGCTACCTAGCAAAATAAACCCCATTCTGAGCAGGAAAAAATATGCTCCTGGAAAATACTAACTGTGCTAAAATCTGCTCAGCCAGCTTTCTATTGTTTATTATAGTGGCTCATGCAGAATATTATGATTTTTTTTTCTATCCTGGTAGTAGCTTGGGACAGGAGGGTTTGAGCAGCATTCAAGCGGGCACAATCTATCCTTTACCTTTTCCAAACAGGTTGCAAAACTTGTAATGGAGACCTCCCTGTACAATAGATGAGTATGAAATTCCTCCCAAAGCAGACAGTGCCTGGGGCGCATGATGTCTGTTTTAGTAGGTGTGTGCACCAAATCTAATTCAAAGGTACCTTGGTCCTTGATAACATAGTTAAGCTGGCCTTTCAGAGTTGATATTTATCAGGTGTTGGAGCTCCTTGGCTCAGAAAAGGTTGTTTTATCTAAGAACTGTGCTAATTCTGAATCGGGTCACTTATTTTTATGACAAGCTGAAAAGATGAGGAGACTATGTCTAACAACTGCAAGAAACATTGCTTACACTATTCTGTGGTGTTAAGCATGTTATTAAGACAGTTTCTGTTTTATATAGTCATGGAGCAGAAGCAAGGGTGAAAATGAAGCAGCAGAGTTGTGTGCCAAAAAAAACTTTAATATTCTTCAAACATATATGATCTGAAATATGTCATCATCATCTATGTCATTAAGTGCTTGTGGGAGATTGCAAATCTTCAGGCAAGTGCTAAATGCTGTTTTCTATTTTCCTCTAAGTCAGTTATAAGAATTCGCTCAAGTGTGGGAAATATAAATCTCATTTACGTATGGTAGGAAAATTTGTATTGGCTTCTGTTTCACAGAACCACAGAATCACTGAGGACGGAAGGAACCTCCTAGATCATCTAACCCACTCCCAGCTCCAGCAGGGGCAGCTGGAGCAGGTGGCCCAGGAGTGTGTCCACTCAGGTTTTGAATATCTCTGTGGAGATATTAATTTAAATAGGCTCAGCCATAAAATAAAACAAGCCTAAACCTGTGGAAAGCAAGACACCTGGCAGGAAGTATGGTGAACTAACAAAAGAGGGAAAAGTACTGTGTGCAGAAAAAAAATGTATCCTATTGTCATCTGTAAGGACAAGGTAGGCAAGTGCCTGAGAACCGCATCTATTTCTGTATAGAAAATCTGCCAGAGAGATATCCTTCATCTCCTAGGTGCTCTTGAGATCCTCGTGGAATGGGGTATGGCAGTCGAATGTAGGTCCCCTGACACAAAGCCTGGAAATGCCTAAGATCATGATGAAGGCAGGAATATGCTCATCAGTGTTTCTCACTAGGACGGCATGTTGCTATCAAGGGAGCTTGCGTCATGTCCACCCTCTCCCAGAAGATGTTCCCTTTCACTTATCTTGCACCAACAACATGGGGTTTCCACAAATACAGAGCACAGTCGTGGGCAGAGGAGGGGACTGCAGCTGTGCAGAAGATAGGGTGGTGTTGACAAAGTCTGTAAGGTCTGTGCTGCGGCTGTGGCATTGTCCATGCTCCCTGCATGAGGATTTGGCTGTGTAGGAGCCTAGCTGTGGAAATGTGCATCTGTGCAATGCCCTTTGCAAGCAGCCATCACAGAAATCCCACTCTACCCTGAACAGGTTCTTCAAACAGGAGTAATCATGTGTTTGGGTGTTTTGGTTTTTTTTACTCTGAATGTAAAATCCTTTTAGAAGTAATTCCCTGTGAAGGACATTTTCTTAGGAGAAAAGCCTTCTTGTATTTTACTTTAATAGAAAACATATAAAAGTACACAACTTCACATTTCTTCAGAAAGTACGATATAATGTTACAAAAAACTTTATGGAAGCAATGCATCTGAAAGCAAAGTTAACATCAGGGCACACAAAGGGTTACAAGCACAGGTCCCTAGTTACGTGAGTGAACAGCTTGTGACATTTGACTGTAAAAATGTGAGCTGACTAAATATCTAAATACCTTTATTGACGAAAGTCAATACAATTATTGACTTTCAAAGTGTACAGGCTGGCAGATGACATCTAAAGGGAATCCCATGATCTGTGAAGAATATCTTCCAGCTGGAGTGATGGCATCCATGACATGATGCTTTCTACCTGAAATAAAAGAAAGAGCTAAGAAAGGGGAAATAGGAAGGTCCTCTCTGTCAAAGCCATGAAAGAAGGGCAGTGTTACAATGGAAAATAATATCAAAATGGTTAAAAAAGCACTAAATTTTTTCCATCACACAGATTTCAGTAATTATGAATCATGCTGTTGTGCAAACATACATCTGGCATTATTTCTTTCAGTACTGAGTGCCCACATATGTCTGAGTATATGACACTCCGTGCTTGTCAAAGGTCCTCAAATTTTTTCTAACACATCAGTTCAGTGACAGCACAATTGGCTAAAGAATAAGCATAATTAACAATGGCATGTTTAGTATTGTTTTATGATTGCCATCTATTAAAATAGGATCTTAAGAAAGCATGAAAACACTAACAATCGTAATTACCAGCTTAGCTGGACATACTACAAATGTTGGACCAGAAAGAGAGATCATTTCCAGGTGCGACAGGGGATTGCATTTCTGGGTGAAGAAAACTGAGGTTGCATGCATTTCAGAAAAGTTGCATACAAAACTATAGTGAATTTTCTGAAATAACGCTGAAACCAAATGTCTTTGCAAATCTATATTTTTAATGACTATGGGAAGGCAGCTGTGGTAATTTTTGTAAGCATATTGTGTTACTTATTCTCTACACAATGACACAATAAAAAGATTGAACAGCTCCAGCCTTAGTGGAGGCAATATGCAATACTTCACTAAACTGGTTCCCTGGAAGTGTTCTGGAAACTTCTTAATTCTAGATGGGGACAAGGGTAACTAAAGGACTTACAGACCATTTATAGGATAATACCCATTTCCTGTACGCTAACAGCTAGTACAAGACTTCTGGGGATGAGGGGGAAAATATAAACCTCATGGCTGCATGTCATAGCAAATAAAAGTGGCTTAGAGGTGAAGGAGCAGGATGGAAATGATAAAGTCCTATTTATGATATTTTTTTGTTTATGTATGTCTATCAAATACAAATTATGAAATCATTAGGGATGACTGGAGGTTTCTCAGTTGCATGAAGGCACTCAGGTTCCTGGTGGTGGCCCAGGGAGGAGGTGGGTGGGAGTGAGGACACTGAGGAGACAGCTGTGGTCCACAAAGGCATGTGGGGATGTGGGTAGTGGGAGAGCTCTCTTTTTCTCAAACGTCCTCTTTTTTCTCCTTGAATCTGCAACACAGGCCCTTCAGTCTCAGCCTCCCTCTGTGCATGGCCTCTTCCGTATCTTGTGGCCTACCACCATCCCTGCCACACTGTCCCTTCCTACATGTTACCTTCTGCCTGGGCTTCCTATCCAGCTCACAGGGCAGAGAAGGAAGGGGGAGAGGAAAAGGAAGAGAAATGGTGTCATACTGCTATGATGTCTGAACACTGTTTGGATGGAGGAGAGGTGGAAGGAATGTGCGTACAGAGGAAAAGGTGGGGGGAAGAGGAAACAGCAGTCCCATGGGAGTTCAGCCACTGGGGGTAGAAGCAGGGAGTGCTGAGCCACCCTCCCTGTCCTCTTGCAGCAGCCCCTGCTGCCCCCCATCCCTGTCCCTGTGCCTCCTTGTGTGGAGAAGCAGCAGAGTTTGAGGGAAACACACACAGAGACATGCTCGTTCAGTGTAACCCTGTCTTCTTGGGCAGGCTACATCTAGGTGCCACTCTTGGCAGCTACCTCCTTCAGTGCTATACAACACCGCCTAGTGAGGTTTCTTGCTGTCTGAAAGCCTTTCAGGAGTACTGCACCACCCTGTAGCTGAAGAACAGTAATCCAAAGATCAGGTTCTTGTACCTGTCGAGGAACCTGGATATGAGCTGTGGCTTGTCTGCTGGGCAAGTCCCTTCACCCTTCTGTTTCCTGTCTTAGTTTTCATCTGCCAAGTCTATTCAGACTGCTGTGCTTCTGAGTGAGGGACTGCATGCTAGCACAGTTGCCTCGGTTCAGGCTGGGATAGCATAGAAAAAAAAAGGGATTATCCAGCCTGAATAAAATACATACATAGCAAGTAGATGTGGTGGCCCCCTCCTTGTCACCAGTCAGAACTGGGGTACATCAGCTGGAGTCCTTGCCAAGTTTAGCAGATGTAGGTCAGAATTAGTCACTGAGATAACAGGGATTTAGCCCATATAGAGCTTTGTAGAAGAGGAAAAAGACTCTTGAAGTGGACCCTGATTGCCACGGCAGGCAACATGGTGTGGGGAGAACACTTGTTTGTGATGAGCTCCCATCAGGGGCTTTGCTTCGCCCCTCACAGCTGCACTTGCAAGGAAAGATTGATTGGTATGTATTTTACACATTAATACTATGCAAGAACAGCCTGTGTCATGTTCCAGTACCTCAGGAGATAAAAGATTACTGCTGCCAGATAATCAGATAAACCAGGATGCCCTAGGTAACAAAAGATAATTGTGTTAGGCAGTAAATCATACATAGACAAATCAGGTAAAATTAGATACCCATTAACAAGTCTATTTGGCATCAATTAGCCAATTTCATTTTTAAGATATAGTGCTAACTTTAATTTACAGCCACAAAGTGTTATTTTCTTAACCAGTACTTGTATGCTGACTGAGGTTTACTGTCTGTTGACCAAGGACATGAATACATAAACTTGTGCATGGCAGGCTACAGGATTTGTCCTGTGCATTGTCCCAAGAATGTTTTAATCCCTCTTCAGTTCCTTTTTCTTAAAAAAAAAAAAAAAATCTGTTACAAATTGCCAAAATTATATGCATTGCTAGAAATTCCTCACTTGGAAAACTTTCAGAAGTACCCCCATTCCCACTGAAAATCCTTCTGGGCTGAGGAGGATGGATTTCTCTGGAGGTAACCAATGCTGGGCCAAAGTCTAATTCTACCAAAGAGAGGTCGTGCTAACTTAACTCTTTCAGAAATTTTTAAATGAAGAAATGTACCTGATGTGTTTATGTTGAGAAATTTGTGTTTAAAAAAAAAAAATTGAATCTTAAAACTTTTAAAATACTATAAAAAGATATTTCCAAAGAGCAAATTATAGCATTGCAGGAAGCGGTATATTTGTGCATCAGCTCCACTCTGCAGGGCACAGCCAGGAAAGCTCCACAGAATGTTGTGAGACCTATATTGTCAGTGGTTCCTGAATGTTCCCAGTTAGTCAAGGCCCTTCATTTTTGGAGCAGAAGAATTCAAATTGTGTTGCATATATTACTGTGAAATGGCTCTTGTGTACCATGCAGTAATCATAGTTCCTGCAGAGCCGCAGCTTTATTAATTGGCTGCAGACCTTTAGATTTTATTTGTAGAGTTTTGTAAATGTTTTTAATAAACCTTAAACTCTGATTCTCATTGCTATAACAGCTCCAGTATTAAGCAGACACAAGGCATGTCTGCATACTTGCTGCAGAGTCAGGAGCAATGACCCTGGTAATCCAGCTCTGAATTCTGGCCATGTTAACGTATGAGCGCATATATCTATATGCATGCATCTATATCTATTTCTACCTCTGTCTCTACCTCTATCAACTCTATATCTATCTGTATCGGTGTCCGTATCTATATCATCTGTATCTATATCTACGTCTAATCTACACTTGTATATGAGTATATCTCCACTACACGGTTTGCAAAAGCAAGTGTGGCTGTGTCACTATGGTGTTGAGCTCAGGCTCATTAGGTCTTTGGAAGGGTCTAGACAAAGAGGTGAAGCAAAAATGTATAATTCCACTGACTCCTTAGACACCTCTATCCCTGAACCATTAATGTTGTTTCACAGCCCAAAGCAATGAACTCAGTGGTTTTAGACAGGGAGAAGTATTGTGCTGCAGGCTAATTTTAGATAGATAAGTGTAAATACATGAAATGTAGCACAGCCAGGACACTAGGGCTACTGGCCTTATTTTCCTGAAAAAGGCAAGGAGTACACATTAACAGTTACTAGTCAGGATCCAGTTTTCTATGTTGTGAGCATAAAGTCTCTAGCCCTGTACTGTGTGCCCTAATACCAGTCTGGCGCTCATCCCTCAGTGTCTCCGGGAGGTGAATGCCGCTTCATGAATCACCGGCAGACGTGGCTTCCTGCAGCCCCTTCCTCCCAGCCAAGCCCTGACCCAGCCTCTCCGCCCCAGCTCACCAGCTGCTCTGGCTGTCGGCCACCCCGTTCCCTACAAATAGCGGTTTTGTTTTACAGCAGGTAGACAGCTGTCAGTCACTTCATGACTTTAAATAGCCTCATTAATACCTAAAGTAGTCTGATAATGTGCACAGTAATTTGAGGACATCAATCCTTATGACAAAAAATACTTACATTACCATTTAGAGTAAACTATATGAACCATTAACTTACCTAGCTTAAAAAAACAACAAAGAAAGGGTTAATAGAACAAGCCAATAATTTATTAAATGTTATTTGCAAAATTTTTCTCTACAACTTTAGCAAGAATTCCAATTCTTCAGTTGCCTGGCAGAGACCAGACAGAGTTCCTTGTGTATATTGTTTTGTACTCTGAATATATTACAAATTAACTGTTAGGTGTTTAGAACTTGCAAAACAATCTATTTGAAAGAGAGCCTGCCAACATGAAATGTGATTGGGGGGAGGGAAGTTATGAATATTATGTTTTTAAACCAGAATCTTGTTGGCTTTTCTTTAAAGTCAGATAGTCATAAATGACTTGACTGAAAGGATAAATAATATTTGTACTGCATGTTTGGATACAGAATGCCACCCACAGATCAAAGATTACACTCACACAGATTCGCAAACCTAAATATGAAGTTATATTATGGACTGAGAAGCCAATCTACTCACATGTGTGCAATCCATATTTTGTAGATATATAACATTAGTTAGATGAGAAATTACTTGGATGAAACCGTAATAAAATGGATAAAGGGCTTTGACTGCAATGAGTATTGATGCCCAGTTCTGCCTATTGTTCAGAGACAGGACATTACAAGACCTTGAACATATAGGACAAAAGAGTCCCTGTGCTGGGAGATGTTTAGCCTCTGGCAAGCTTTGTGCATATGAGCAGATTGTGCTGCCCACCACTGGGATGCAACTGAGCTGGAAATAAAGATGGGATGACAAATTGCTACGCTGTCCTGTAATAATCAGAGGAGGCTAAAACTTAGCCTTATATGTTATTCACAAATTAGTTGAAATGCATTTGTACTGAATGTTGAATTCTCACCACATATTCTTCCAGTGTGGAAACATATAAGTGCCAATGATTGATGAAACCTAGAGATACACAAATACAAAAAGTAAAGGGAGATGATGTCCCAAAGACTAGACTGTGATGACTGGAAAAAAAAAATTAAAACAAGGGTATGGGATTCCCTTTCACATACAGTATGGATTCCTGAAGTACTCCCAAGCTGTCCAACTGGCTGAAGATTAAAGAAGACTGGATGGAAGCTCAGTCTCTGCAGAATTTGCCTTGGGTATTGTTTACTTCTGTCTGTGGGAGCTAAAGCCACAGCAGACACAGACACAACAGTGTCCAGTTCACTGGCGCCCATTAAATGGAATGTAATATGAAGGTGCGTACTACTGCTTGTCAGTTTTAGATTTGGATAAACCACATGATATGTGATGGCAGCAGAGGGTCTGTGTATATTTAACAAATATATATATATATTTAGAGCATTACTACCAGAACCAAAGCTCCTTCTGGAATTGGCAGGAGAACAGTGTAAAATGATTCACCTAAAACACAAAATTCACTGAATCTTTTTTTTTTCTTTTTTTTTTTTTTTGGCAACACTTCCCAAAACTAGAGGAAAAATTTTTCCAGTCATTTAAATCTTTTTTTTTTTTTTAAGTAAAAACCTTCAAAAATTTTCAACATGGATGAAACTCCAACATTCATTGGACTTTCAAAACTAAAACAGAAGTTTCTTAAGAACCGTAAAAAAATATTTCCAGGCTACCTTTTCTTATGAAATTTCAGTAATTCTGTTCAATAGGACTGTTAACCCTACATAGAAACAGAGATTACAGAGTTAGATGCTTCAGAATAGAATGACAAATAGTTTCAGGGAAAAGTATTCAATCATGCTTTAAACTTCTTGGAGGATAAAGATGTGACATATTAATACAGGATAGGAATGATCTATATAGCCTTCCATAATATCTATCCATTAAAAGTCAATGCAAATGTCTGCTGAGGGGCTACATTGTGGCGCCACATAGCCAACATCATTTCTGTGCATATCCGTTTACCTACATTAAAGTGTAACTTCTTTTCATGTAAAAAGTAAAGTATGTGGACACTTGGTGCATAGTGGATAAATTACCATCCATGTCTAACAATTTTAGTTACTGCTTATTTGAGTTCTCGGCATCCTTTTATTTATCAAGCACAAAAAAAATCATTCTTCAGTCTCTTTTTGGTGAACTATCTGTTTATCTAATCTATTACATTTGCAAAGGTTTGCACCATAACCAAGTCACTGTACCTGCCCTCTGTTGTCCTGCATTTTTTTCATCTTGTCTTTTGGCTCTTGGGCAGTAAGAGTGATCCAGCAGTTAGCCATTCAAATAATGACTTTAGTTTATTATCAACACAGCTAGCTGCTTCCCCAAGTAGCTCTTAGGTTTCTTTACTGGAACTAAGAGCCCAAATAAGCCTCCCTGTTTCATGGTGATGAGAGTTGCAACATATGGGGAGTGATGGTGAAAGAAAAATAGCTTTCCTTTTGGAGACACTACAAGGTCCAAAGAGCAGCACAAAATAGCAAAACAGGGACTTTTCTATGACATTAGTTAAGTTCCATGAACCTGAACAGACTTAATTTCTTTCGGTGCATGGCCTCTCCAAATGCTGCCCCAGAGCAAGGACAAGCCAGCATGGAGCTATTTACAAATTACTTATCTAGACCATCGCAGAGTGCTTTCCTTCTTGAGTACTTATTTCTTAATTACTGGATCCAGAGCAGCCTGGCACAAAAGCCACCAATACATGGAGTACCATGGAACTGTACCCACTTCCTTTGAGTCTGAGTGTAACTCTCACCTCTAAAGGTGCAATGGATAGTAAATAACTAGTACCAATGTTTTACTTAGGTGAACAGTGAGCATTATAAAGGCTTTCAAGGGGCACAAAGGCCTTGGTCTTCAGATACACACTTCAGTAGCTGCAAATATGTAGCCTAGCATATACATTAACTGGTGCAAGACAGGAAGAGAGATGTTTGCCCATGTAGGAAAGCAACAGTTGCCTGTTCATGGCCACTGCAAACACTGAGATGCTCACGCACATACACACGCACACACGGCACTGATGTGGAGTTCAAAACTTTGCTTAAGCATTACCAAATGATAACACTTTAATAAACAGTAAAATACAATATCCCATCAATACAGGGATATTAAAAATAAGTAGTGAATGAGGAAGATGATGTCTTATGAGTACAGTAAATTCCAGAGTTTTAAATACACATTGTATGAGCACTAGAAAAGCCGAGACCTAAACATTTCCCTTGTTGTCACTAAGAAAGAGAAGGGAATTAGGCTGTGCACAGCCAAATAAATAAATAAATCTATAGCTTTTCACTGTGATTCCTGACAAAATGAATCGCTACTCCTATGTGCTCTGACAATCTGATGCAGTGCCTCTAATGAGTCATCGGTATTAGCTCCACATTCGGAGAGTGTCCACACTGTCTGCACCAGGGGACTGATCCTGCAATAGCACTGCACATCTGTGAGACGTAGCGTGCCTTCCATTATCATGGTTTTAATTGGCAGTTGAAAGTACACAGTTCCTCACAGAACCAGACCCAAACAAGTGTTATAATATAAAACATGGGAAAGCAATTTGCCTTCAGAACATTAGTATGGATTGCTAAGTAATCTATTACAGCAAAAAACACAGAACATTAGCACATGTTGGAAGGAACAAGCCAACTACACCGTACCTTTTAAATTAAAGCAATAGGTTTCCCAAGGAATGGTGTACACATGCAACAAGGCTCATCACTTACACCTGTCATCTCCCCAGACATATGGCTATCTATGGATTACATGGTTCACACTGTATCTCGTTAAACAGTATTATTTTATGTGACTTTTTTTTTTTTTTAGGATACTGGACATACTAAGCCACTGGGGTGAAGCTGTAATACAGTAAGAGGTAAAAAGGTTCAGGGAAAGTATGGTGTTCATAAACTGCTGACAGACAGTATGGATAGACCAGTCCAGTTTTTTGTTGTTGTTGTTGTTGTTGCCTCTTCTAACCATTGGCTAGGAATCAAGGTGTTGTAGCTCTAACAGTAGGCTTATGTCCAGGACTTGCTTGATGAGCTAGTGTCATTTCTCCACCCCTGGTCCAATCATGCACCTGAAGAAGGGATGCTCAAATGTAAGGGCTGCAAAGAGTGTTGGTGAAGCTGGTAATAAAGGGTAGAGAGAGGAATTCAGGCTTTCACTAGCTCCTCTTTCTCTCTTACTTTTCTGCTCCATATTTGAAAGCTTGGTACTGTAATCAGTGTATTGGATTTGTTCTTGTACAAGCACCCAGGGGAATAACCCGGGGAGAAAATGTCTGGGTATATAGTCAAAGAATATATACTGTCAACTTTTAAAAAAATGAAAATTATGAGTTGAGCCCAAAAAGTCATGAGATCAGTGTGGAAATTACATGGGCTTTTGTCTGTATGTTAATAATATGTTTGGGTTCATTGCATTTGATTCCTTGTTTCTGAGATTTTAAAATGACTTTTTCAGACAACTCCTCTCCCCATGCTTCCCAAAAATACTCAGCTCAACGTGTTTTTCTGCATATCATATAATATAATATGCATGAAGCAGAGCTCAAGACAACAAGTAGGCTGGTAAAGGACAAAGGCTGTTGTTACAGTAAGTCTTCACCCAAGCAGACTGCTCAGGCATGCACTTCATCACAGCAGCCTCTGCTTTCCATCCACAGTTCCTGCAGCACCATCGCTGGAGATCAGACACACCTTCCACGCTCTTCTCCCTGACAGGTACTGAGTTTGCCAAGATGCTGGGTAGTGGGATTTCAAAGCACAGACGAGAAGACAGATTCCTGTCTGCTTCAACAGCTGGGCATGTGTGTGTAGAAGAGCTCCCAAAGAACATGAGAGAAACTGAGGCTTATTCCAGAGGTGCTTATATTGCAAGAGCTGGTTCTAACAGTCTCCCCTTAAGATGCTTCATGCTTGTGATCCACACCCTTATTCAAAGGCATGGCGGTCTGTATAGCCTATCGGTTATGCAAATGAGAATATACTACTGTCCTTGAAATGAAAGCAAAGGTCTTCATGCAACACCATGATTCCAGCACTTGGAAAGAGTGTCAGTACCATGAGACTTCAGATAAAACTGCAATACAGATAAAGAAATGCAGTACAGGTGGGGATTGATCTTCATCAGTATTCAGCCAGGGACAGAACAAATTCATTAGGACTACACTGCAACAGCTAGGATTGTCACAATAGTGTACGTGAACTGCAGTCCCTAGGGATGTATGCAAAGGGTATTTCTCTGAGGTGCCACTGGCATGTGCCGTTCTTTTCCTGCTCAGTAAGGGTGGTCCTTTAAAATCAGCATGTACTGGTAGTTCTTGACCTTTCTAGGATCAGCCACGATGGCCAGAGGTTGAGAGGAAGCCAAGCCTACACCCATTCCCTGATTTCTTGCACATCTGCTGTGAGGAGAAGTCTGCTCCCAGCAATCAGGGTCCAAGGCCTGTTTAACACACGCAGTGTAATAAGGAGATTTCCTAATATTTATTACTCCTGCAGTCTTTCAGTCCAAGTCACAACTGAGTCCCAAGAGTTGTCTTATTAGAAAGCTGAACTTATTACTGACATTCATTTTACTTTAAAAGTTTAATTCAAATAGTTCTCTGGAAATGACAAATTTTCTCCCTTCAGTGTAAAAGTGATACAATGTGCTGCAGAACAAAAGAACTAATTTTAAAAAATTAAACATAGGCAAAGACTCATCCATGTGACTTCTGCATAATCCAGCACATCAGCATGTCCTGATAAGCAGAGCTGTGATCTCAGGCTTTAGACCATTCATTTTAAAGACTAAGCATTTGATTCCTTCTCGCTGAGCTCTGTGAAGAGATAACTGACATCAGTTTTCTTTGTGTCTTTGCAGTTGTTGTAACCTCATTATTCTTTGAATTATCTTGGCAGTTAGTCATTTTTTAGGTTTAGTTGGTGCCATCTCGTCTGTAGAGCTCTACGGTTGAAAGTACAACACAAAGAAAGGTCACAGCACAAAAGCAAGCCAGTCTCCATCTTCTAGCACTTGTAGGTCTCCTTTTATTTCATAATTGTTCTTTTTCTACTACTTGCTCTTTTTTCTTGGAAATAGCATGATTTCATCCTGCCCATGTAGCTCATGTGAATGTCCCATGAATGCTAGAAAGTTCCCTTTCTTCCTTCATGCTGCCTGTTTTTACCATTTCTACTGGAGCTCTGTAATTGGGGTGAAGTAACACACCCTCATGACTCAAAACAGCTAATCTCCAAAAGCACAATAACCAAGGAGCCTAGCATACACAGGCTTGTTGCTAGAAGTTGATATTCAGCAATGAACTATGAGAGGATTTAAGTAAAAAATTTTGCCCTCCTCCCCCCACCCCTGTCTCTCTTTAGAAAATAAATGTCTGATTCATGCAAAAATAATGTATGAACCATTTGCACTGCATTAAAAAAATCTGCTTGTTATTTTGAGACAATTCTGCCTTCTTCTGCCTGGAATCACACTGCTCTGCTTCAGATAACTTCAGGGTGAGCCAAAAATATAGGGCGGTATTTGCCAAAATATAGAAGCTAAAATTACATAAATGTCGGGATAAAAATGGGAAACTGCAGTTTCTGATAGGCTTTAGAGCAACTGCGAGAGCAGGAGCAACATTCCTACAACAACTGCTTCCCAGTGGCAAGTATCATTTCTATACATGCAGTAATTGCCATTAAATGTTATGCTATCACTTGCCAACAGCGTCTACAGAGCAGTATCAGCGTGACCGCAGCATTCCACTGCACTTAAAATAGAAATTAGCAGCGGTAGGTTCATTCTTATGGTCTAAGGGTGGGTAACAATTACTGGCCATTGCAAGGTCATTCGATGTGAGATGGCTTCTTTGTTCCACGTCCACTGTACCAGGGAGGAGGTAGCTGCATTTACACTGTCTCAGAAATTTGCACCCCTGCTTCTCCTTTCGTAACTCTGCTGCCTGTCAGATGGAAACGGTACTATGAGAGGACTGGTTAGTCATCAATATTTGTGAAGCACTTTTTTCTCATGAGACGCAAGGAACTCCAGAAATATAAAGTATCAGTAATGTAAATTACCGAGTAGGCATGCTCAACCTTCTATTGTTTTCTGTGTTTAATTTCCATCTCCAGCTGAATTCAGTGGGTTTTCAACATATGCTTAAAGTTAAACAGGCTTAAAGGCCACTTCTGAATTGTGATGCTTTCTAAATTATGAGTCCCATTAATTGCTCATCTTGCAGAATGGAATTTAATTTATTTGGCATATTCTAAATCACTTTCCAAGAATAAGTTAAATTCTGATTACATGCATTCCCAACTTCTATAAAACTTTTTGCACAGATTGCTTTCTTCTTCGTAAATCCCTATTGGATTCACAAGTTCTTATTTCATTTCACTTCTCCTCATATATTTTTAAGCCTCTGAGGTCTAAGTTCACTTCCGAAGTCAAATGGGTGAAATACTGTTGACTTTCTGGTAATTCTGAAAGTGACAATTTTCTCTATCACATAAATTACTGTATTTCCTGTTATTTACTTTATGATACTGGTATTTCACTCACACAATTTTGTCTGTACCCATAAAATTTTCCATCTGGGATATAATTTTCTAATCCTCTGTAAGCCCATGTATATTATTTCACCTCTTAAAGAAATTTAATATTTTCAATCTGCAGTATTCTCTCTTGGAGACAGATGATCTAAAGTTTACTTCTCAGTAAAGAAATAATTGGCATACAATCCGCCTGCACACATACCACCTGAGAATGAGTAAGGTGCTACAGCTTAAGTTATTCCCATATGAAACCATTGTCATATGCATGAACTTCTTGCAGTTGAAGATAGAGTCTTTTTTTCCATGCAAAAGAGGAAAATGTGGGTATCCCTGGAGTTCTTTTGCAGGGTTAAGAACAGAAGCCAGTCATGGCCTGACTGAGCAAAAAAAGAAAAGAAAAGTCAAGTAGTTTTTTTAATAGCTGAAAAAAGTACAAAGCTTTGGCTTTTGCTGTTTTGTCCCAGAGGAACAGTGAAGTCTATACAGCCAGAGACCATGCAAGAACAAAAGGAGAGGCATCACGTGGATAAAGTTACATGCTGATAATAACTCATGTGATGCTATTTTATTATTGACAGAACAAAATGGGAATCATTTCTCTTTGTTAGGTCAGTATTTCCAGTAGCTTTATGGTACAGTCCTTATTTTTCCCTGAAACAACTTTGCAGTTCAATTTGTTTTGCAGAAGTCTATTTGAAATTTCCTTTTTTTTCCCCTAATAACAAATTTCTGGATTACTTTCTCTTTCCTTTTCCTCCTTTAGAAAATACTAGTTATTTTGCCACTAATCCTCAAGACTTTTATGTCATCCTGAGAAATGTTTGTTCGGCAAAGTCTCTTAGTGGTGGTAAATTTATTACCCTGATATTATAAAACTGTTTGAGAGCATTCAGCTAACAATGACCAAACATGTTCTTTGTCTCACTCAAACAGCTGAGGCAATGAAGAAGGAAGGCAGGGAGAGTGAGGATTAGGGATGAAATGTGTTCTTGAAAGGGCTGCCTGCCTCCACTGCCTCCTGGCATATTATTATAGGGAGCTGTGATCGAAGTGCTGAGTGCCACAGCAGTGATATATTTGCATTTCACCAAATAATATTAGATACATATGGTGCCCTTCACTTTGAAACTTTACCCAAAGACTTCAGAAACCTTGGGCCAGTTTTTTTCCTCAAAGAAGATACTGCACACTAGTTTTACTGTACTAATTTCAGTGGAAGAATTTCCAAATTGCTCCAGGAGTAAGAGAAGAAGATTAGGTCTCAGCCTGCTCCTCAAATATTTTTGCTTGATGAACTACGGAGATACTTAAGGTACCTTCAGTTGAATTATCTCAGTTACCAGAAGTAGTCTAGCCAGAACAGCATGCAGCATGGTACAAGCTAATTCACATTTGCAAGAAGCTAGGGTTATTAACTTTTCTTTATTATTTGGTATCTGGCGCTACAGAACATTTTGCAATTCCAATTAAATGGAGCGTTTTAAGATTATGCTAAAAGTTTTGCTCACTTAGAACTTTGAAAACACCTTCCAGCTTTCAGCAGCTTATCTAAAGACAGCAGTGTGCAAAACAGCAAGGTAATAAAATACTGAGTTTCAGGGGATTCAGAATCACCTTCAAATTCATGTGTCTGTTAATACACTATTTAACAAAATAAACTGGGAGGGGAATTTTAAAGAATCCAAAATATTTCATTCTGGAATTTTTTAACTGATTGGTTTTTACTTGTCATTTATTTATTTACGTTTTAAGAATCTGAAAATTCATTGGAACACTTAATTTCAAGTTACATAAAATATTTCCAATGGACTCAAAACATATTTCTTTTTCTTATTTTTGTGTGTGATTCACACATCATCAAAATACATCATCAGTAACAATGAATTCCTATCGTGGAGACGCCCAGCTCAATCCAAAGCCTTTCTCACCTCAAGCAACTCTTTGAAGCCAGACAAAAATGCAGAGGAATTTTACTGGAGCATGGGAGGGAAGCGCATGGGACAGTAGAGGGTAGACGTTCTGTAAGAGGAAGGTCAGTAAAAGCGGGATGATGAGGGTATTTCAGTAGGTGAATATGAGGAGCATCATGCTTCTCATTAATTCCTTAAGGCAAGTGTTATGTATATAGTACTGAACATAAAAAATAAATAACAATAGCCACTGCTTTCTTAAACTGCTCTGAAGAGTCACTGAGTCAATTCAGTTGAGAAATGAAAAAGGCCTTCTGAACCTGCAGCAAAGAAGCTAAATTCAGGAAATCTTCCCAAATTCTGTTCTTTATGGCAGGACTGTAGAAATATATATTTTTTCCTCTGAGGCTTTAAATTGTCTTCAGAAGAATTGTTAACAGAAGGAAATCACCTGTTGAATGACTTACAACAAACCAGTATTTGGCTTGTGCAGTATTCTCAAAGACATGTAGAGTTTTCATTGTAGTCGGCTTATTAATATATGAAATCGTAATAATGATTTATTAATTAGCTGCGACTGTCATCACACTTTTCTATAGCTAATTTAAATGGCAACCACACTGGAGTCTGTTTTGTCTCATGTTCTCCCTTTCAGTAAAATCAAGCAGAGACACTTTGTTGGCCATCCGAGATACTTTTATCTTTGCCTTCAAGGACCCTGGGGGAATGGAAACAGGGAAAGAATATGGAAAGAGGATTTGTACCTCATGACTTTGAGACTTTCCTTCAAGCCCTGCATATTTTTCCCCTCCCTTTTCCTGTTCAATAAGATATCAAGAGAGAAAGCGAGCAAGAGGGGTGGGAGGGGAGAGAGAGAGGAAGGAGCGTTGGTTTAAACTTTTTCCAATGTCTAAACAGTCAAAACAGAAGAAATATCTTTTAAGTTTTTCTGAGCCAGGATTAGAAATGGTTTTTTCAAACTATAAAATGAAGAAAGTGAGTCTGGTTTTCAGCAATCATCTCCAATCAGTAATTAAAATAAAACAGGGAAAAGAAGGAGTTTCAGTACATAGGGAAGCAGTGTCCCTAAAAACACCCAACTGTAGAGCGAAAGTATTTGCAGAAACAGATGCTAAGTCAATTAATTCAATTTCTTTCAAAATACTTACCATGCTTGCCAAGGTAGAAGACAGGGAGAGAGCTTATCATGTCACAGTTCATACCTAAAACATATTCTTAAAATTTTCAAAGTGTTCCTTGGAGACTCAGTAGTGACTCTTGTTCTTAGGTAGTTACTGAAGACATATGGAGGCAGTGAATGCTGAATTTCAAACAGGATCTACTAAAAGCTAGTCTATCTTGAAATGACTTAATAGTCTTTATTTAAGTCCAAGTGCTCCTTTAATTTAACTCTGACAGGGTTTAACAGAGAAGTGGAGAATGAAGCAAGTAAATGGGAGTAGATGAGTAGGATGAACAGGGAGAACGCGCATACATTCATGAGTCACATCCATAGACTCCTGCCTGCAAAGAAGGCAGCAGCTGGGCTACTGGAACTTGTTTTCAGTGCTTCATCTAACCAAGGAGCAGAAGAGGCAAATATTCATTTTGGAAGAAGGTACCCAGAGTATTTTTCCCCACAGTCAAAACAACATTCGAAACTATGCTTCTGATTAAAATGAGGAACTCCATAAAGCATACAAGATCATTGAAGGTGTTTTAAAATACATATATAGTTACTCTGCATTAATGAAATATCTTGAAGCATCAGGGAATGAATGGAACTGCACCATTGCATCTTCTCCCTGTTAGGAGCTATGGCCCTTGGGATCGGCTTTTTTCTATTACAGAGTCTAACAGACACAATCATAGATGGTTAAAGCATCCCACAGATTTGTACTTTGTCCATAACCTCTTCCCACATTGTAACAATTTGTTACCCAAGTGTAAATCTGATACTTTTGGCCTGAAAACAAAGTGTTAGACAATCTGCAAACATGAGCTCATCACTTTGGGCAAGGTGAAAAGGGTCTCTGATGTGGTATACTCATTGTTGGCCCCCAGATATTAGTCAAAACTCTGAAAGGAAACCAGTTTTTAACGTGGTGTCTATTTTCCTTTTTTGTTAGCCTTTTTTCCACCTCTGAGTCTTTCACACTTTGGTATGTAGCCACTCTTTTCTTTCTCTTTTGTGTGTGTGTGTGTTATGGATTCAGCCTTCTAGCATGTATTACCAAGCAGCTGCGTCTTGTAGGGAGTCTGTGGTAAACTTGAGTGAGGAGGGCTTTTATTTCACCATTTCCCATACTCTACCCTTGCCTTTCCCTAGCTCAAGTAGTCTTCTCTAGGAGCAAACATTTACGGATACTGTGAAAAAAAACCCAAATATGGGAGAGCATTAGACAGCAGGAATTCCTTCCCATTCCCATGCACAGAGCAACTACTTCATGTACTGCTGTAGTTTTTTTGCATCAAGCAATCTATGCAATCATTTTATATAAGGCAATATGTTAGATGTTTGCACTTCTAGATGGAAGTGGGAAGGGGATGGGCAGTACTAAACATCCTTTATGTGGATGTAGGCAGGCTGCAAAAAGAGGGTCACTCTTAGTCCTGCTGGCTGCCAAGTGCAGCTCTCGACATGATGGGAAGACAACCTGTGGGCCGTCTGGAACCAGGCTTTCCCTTTACCAGGCACAAAGCCTCAGCTCTTCATTACACTTGTAGCCTGTGCAACTCCTGCTCTCCGCATGGCTCCGATGAGTAGCACAGAGCTCATGGTGTACTAGCCACTGGCAGGAGAGAGCTGGTATTTCAGTGCTTCACTTTTGCACTGCACATTTTAACTTAGAAACACTATTGTTATTCACCACTAAACTTTTTCCTGAAAAGGATGACAAACTCACCAAAGCTAAAATTCATAACAGCTGCAAAACAATTATATTTCCTGAACAGGAGAATTTTGGTGAAACCTCGTTAAATTCTCCTCAGGTGATCTACTAGCTCTCAAGGTTTTTTTCACACATTAAATAGTGCAAAGTGCAATATATTCCATCTCCAACTACAAAGAGTACAAGCTTTCTTAAATCATCCTAAGAAGACACACAGATGCACAAAATTCAAGTATCCAGACATAGCTTATGGATTTTGATCAAAATCCTAGAGCAAAGAAACCTCTTCTTTATTCATGGTTTCACCTGGCTCTCAGATTTTGTTGTTTGTTTTTTTTTTAAAGCAAACAAGCAAGCAAGCAAACAAAACCTTGACATGAACTTTGAGTTGGAAAATACTTTTTTCTTTCTTTTTTTTTCCAGCTTAACTCATCTGTTTAATTTTTCCCTCTGTTGTATCTTTTTCCAACCAGGTCTACAAACTAAGACATCTGAGGATATTTAGGATATTTTTTTTTTCTTACGATACAACTGGGAGAATAAAGTCTAAACTCATTATTGGAATCCTATTAAACAGGACTACTGCCTCTCTGCAGACTTATTACATTCAGGCTCTTCCTCACTAGATCCCAGGCTTATCAGGTAGAGAGGACAGCCACAGCTGGCCAGCCTTAGGTAAACCAAGCAAGACATCTTTTTGACTGACCTCCAAGTTCTTCAGGCTCAGGATGAAGTCATCATTCTGGCAAACTGGGAAAGAGAGGACCTTAGTGTCAACAAAGCTCAACTCTTACTAAGACTGGAAAAGTCTGAGATGAACTGAAAGTCGTCAAAGCCTCAGATGTCTTCCGTGGAGATCTCTCACTAAGCAAGATTGCAAGAGACATGACCTCTCCTAACTGGTTTACTGAAAGCCAGTAAACTTGGATCAGAAGCTGGCAGCAGACACCCTTATACATTAATCATTTTCCAGCACCTTGAAGCACAATAGCATGTCACTAATAGCACACATGCCCAATGTTTAGAATAGAAAAAATAGGAAACACCTGTGGTAACTCTGTGGGACTTGGCTCCTGTATGTAGACTGCTGCAATAAAAAGCATTGCAACAGTACAGTGGTTCCCTTTAAAGTCTGTGAGATCCGGAGGTCTGCTATCTCTGTTTCAGAGTATCCCCTGCTTAAAAGTGTGTAGTCCTGGGAAGGATAGGAAGGGGAAGATAAAAGGGGGAGGACAGGAACTTGAGCTGTACAGCCACCTATAAAGGATTATTAAAAAAATGGTCTTAGCATTGTCAAAGGAGTGTCTGAGAGAGAGTGAAGACGATGACGAACTGGAGTTTTTTCAAATCCAAGTACAGCTGCAAGAAGAAGAGTGTGAGACTCTGTGCCTGTGCAAGTAGGAAGGGCCCAGAGGATCAGGCTAGAAAGAGACTTGGAGAGAGGTCCTCTCTGTCAGGCTCAGGGTCCAGACTTGGAATGGCATGGACTCTTGCTAAGAACTGGGGAAACAAAAAGAGTAACAGAATTTAAACGGAGCCCTAAACCCAGGAAAAAATGCAAGTTATAGAAAGGAATCGTTAGCGAAACTGACTTTTTTTTCTGTGAGACCTTTATGAAAGCGCACTGTTTTACAGCTGCTGTATCTGCAGAGGAGGAGCTGAAGGATGGTCGCAGTGCAGCACCACACCACAAGATGGCAAAAACCAGAAGCTGACCTCAAACCAGAATTCAGCTAGAACAATGCAATTACATTAAAATTTGAAGACCCAAACTACCAAAAATATAGCATTAATGAAACTGGAGATTGTTTCAGAAGATTTATGGTTTTTTCTTTGCTCTTTGGCCTGTGGTTCTTCAGACAAAAATCTAATCTTTACAACACATCACACACAGAAGTGACGAATACCCTCTGTAGTACAATCTCCTCTGTGTCCTCCTAATCATGTTTCTTTGTTTGAAGAAACATGGGGAAAATCTCGTTTTCTCTGTCACCACTTGTCTTCTCAGTTTCTTTCACCTCCACTTTTCCTCTTTTTTTTTTTCCTAGCTCTCTCTTGAACTTTAAATTTAATAAATTCTCTTCCTTTTTAACAGCCTTCTCAAGTCCCTGCACATATTTACTTGCTATGTCCCGATAATTCCTTTTTCTCTCCAACACCAAGTGAAAGACCACTCCTTTCGTCTTTAGGGGATGCTGAGTCAAAGCTAAGGGCAATCACTCATTGTCAGATTAGAATCTAAGCTATGAAAGTTCCAGGAACATTATAAAAAAACCACAGCTCCATTCATGGTTTCAGTTTAGGCCTTTGGGGACAAATGTCTACACTGCAAACACAGCAGGCCCACATAGCATGAAGATTCTTGGTCCTGCCTCAATACAGCGGTTGCATTAGATCATCTCTTGCAATCTTCTTCCAGTGGTATGGTTCTCTGATAATTAGCAACTGTGTTGATAGAGTCAACGCAGAGGCCAAACACCACAGAGGAGCTGCTCTCCTCCCCAAGGGTTGAATTGTGGCTGAAATGAACTGACAGCCCAGTGTTAGACAGTTTGCACAGTTGCATGTGTTCTATGAATAAACAAAGACAAGAAATACTCTGCAGCTGGCAGGTTTTGCCAGCTCCACATTTACATGCAAAATATTGTTCTTAATGAGGTTGGACTATATGACCTCCTGAGGTGTTTTCCAGACTCATTTATTCTATGAGTCTATGAAAATTACATTAAAATTACATTTAAAAAAAACCATTTAGTTCAAATGACTTGATTTCTTCTTAATAGCCTCACTGGGGAATTTCTGAAAACGTTGAGAACAAAACTTTCCCCACCTCTGCTTCGGCAGGTGACAAATGCTGGCAAAATAACCCTCAAGCAGGAATAGGCTGCGGCTCTCACCGTGCCTGACTGCAACCCTGAGCTCATGCTGAGCAGTGCTTGCTCCTTAGAGTCATTTCGTTGAAGCCAGCGCGAGTCCAAAGTACACTGCCCATGCTGTGGGTCAGGTCTGCGTGTGCTGTGTGTAAGGGCTGAGGAATCTGGCACCCAGCACACGCAATCCGCTGTACGGTCAGTCCCAAGCCCAAAACAAATACAATTGGTGCACTTTAAACATCTCGCCCCCTTTGTGAGCATCTAGCGACTGCAGCCTTTATTTGTGTGCCAGCCTTTTCACATCACCTGAAAATTTCAAACAATTTCATAGCCATGGGAGTGCTAATTAAAACATTCAGCAGTTTTACTGTCTGAGCAGTGTAAATATGATGTAAAAAGAAAATTAAAGAGCATTTACACAGATGCATACTTGTTCATTGTAGCTATAAAATCTAGCTGCAGGGACCTGGCAAGAGCAAGAGTCTCTTATTCTTCAAAATGAGTTATTCAGCAAAAAATCAGACACCAAGCTTTAGCTTGGAAGAGTTATTCTTTGTTAGGTTCATTTTTTATTCATTCCTCCAAAGCCACACTTCCCTACTTTTTTCCTGGTTTATAATACTGGTCACTCAATTTACTGCTGAAATGGGTTAAGAGATGATTTGAAAGAAAATATTTGTTTCACACTCTTGAGGTCACAGTCCACACACAAAACTTTTTTCCCTTTTACTCATGCAACAGCCTCTTTTGGACAGTGAATCCCAGTCACAGGGAATAAAATCCCCTGAAATATCAGTGACAGGCTATGCCTAGTATAGTGAAGGCATCCTGGGGTATCTTATTTTCCAGCGCTGGTTGATGTTTCAGTCTGGGATTTCAAGAACACTGACTACAGTTGTTTACACTGCAAAGAAAGGACCTTTTTGATCAGGGGAAGCTGAGTCACTACTCCCTGTTAGTTTTATCATTTTGCAGAGGGTGAGAGCTGATGCCTGATCTTTCTCTGACCTTTTATTCAAACTTTTTTCTACATTCCCAGGCTGTTGTATTCTGTTTAATCATGCCTCTTTGATATTCAGAAGAATCAGATAGATACTTTTTCGTTTGGTGTTACATGATGTCATAGGCAAAAGCAGCATAAATCCCATGAGGTTACCCTCCGGTCAAAACGGTTCACTGAGAGGATGAGACTCAGTCCTAGAGCTTTTTTCTGGGTCCTGAGCTATTTTCAGGGCTGGGGGAGTGCAGGACGGGGGGGAAGGGGGACTGGTTTTTTATTTTGTTTTGTTTTGTTTTCCCACAGACATCGTAAGACAAACAGACCATGGGTCAGGTAATGTAAGCAACAGACTGCAAAACCATTGCCAAAAATTGTAACCATCCAATCATCTCTGAAGGAAAAAATTCATTTAAGTGACACATGTTAATAGTATTGAATTCAAAACACTTGTTTTGACATCCAGATGTTGGAAAGTGCCATATCCTGATTAACAAAAATATTTTCTGGTCTTTCAGATCTTCCTTCCTTATTTTGATCACAATTCAAGTTTTGGAGAAATTCTTTCCCACTACTGTCCACTGATCACATCACTGAAGTATTTCAAAATTTTAACTTGTTTCCTATAAGGAAAAAATGGAAAGCATAACCACAAATATTTATGTTAGTGTCAGTGCTTATTATTGGAAGCTTAGTTCAGTCTGCTGCAGTGCCATTGCAAGAGCATACCATCAGATATGGCATCCAGCTCCTCCAGGCATTTAAGAACAGCATCAACACGCACAATCTTTATAACCTGGGAAAGACAAAGTATCCCAAATGGAAAGGTGTGAGTGACATGCAGAAATGTCCCCATGCAATTGCTTCTAATTGGAAAGCTTTGAAAAGGTATGGCAGTATTATCAACAGGAATGAACTCTAGGCATAAGTCAGCTTTGGAGTGCCTCGCTCATGGAAAAAATGAGAGAGCAAGATTTAAGATGTTAACTCCTTCAGAGCAGGCACGGCCACTAGTGATGCTCTGCAGCTAGGTGGTTGCTTAGCTGTCTGCTATCTGCTACTATATCAGGACCCAGAATTTTCCTGTAAGAAGGTGGTGAGGGACGGGGGAATTTCAGGGAGAGGGAATTTAGGCCACCATACAGTAAAGCTTGTTTGGCTTTCAATACTGTCTAAGGATAGAGCAAGTAAGTGATGTAATTCCCAAGTTTAGAAAATTTTATTAACTGATAAGATGGGGGCTGTCTTTTTAAAAGGAAAGTGTCACCAGTGGTCATGGTGCCAATGCAGAGTTCCCTTTCCACAGCAGGCAGCCCGTGTTTCCCTAGCTGAGTGCTGTGTGCTCTTCTTGTGGTTGTCCATCCTTGTGGGGATGGCATGAATCTTAATAGTGGTAAGAAATGAAAGACTATTACACTACTGAATTCTACAGTGATAATGGGGAATATAATTATCTAAGAGAAATAGGTTTGGGATAGAAGGCTCAGTAATGGTTCCACTAGCCTGCCTACTTTTTGTTTAAATATGGTAGTCTAGGTCCTGATGTTATCCCTGTGACAAAAGATCCTCACTGAAGTCTTGCTGCAGTCGTTGTAGTCTTGCTGTTAACTGTATTTGATAAATAAAGCCCTACAACAATAGTGAGGGTTTACGCAATGTTCTTGCTTGCCTGTTATTCCCTGTCTCAGACTGCTTTACAACAAAGGTGCACAATACTCCCCTACTGCAGGAAAGCCTTCTCCCACTCCTCCTTCCCAGGTGGATAATCTCTTTTCAGCTGGGAAAATAAAGGCCCTTCCTTTGTCAAAGGTTTTCAAATCTACCAACAAAGGGAGCTAACTGCCAGGAAGTTATTGAAATATAAGGGCGATAACAACAACAAAGACAGACAGCATCTCAGTAGTGTAGTCAAAAGCCAAAAGAAGTTTGGGGCATGGTCAAGAACAGAATTCAAGTTCCCCCCATCCTCAGATCAGAGCCGTAACCACAACTATATTCAATTTCCCTGTTTAATATATTTTGGTACATTTTCACCTATCAACCAAGCAGCCTCATTTTCCGGAATTTTAAGGTTTATGACCCATTTCAGTTTCTTCCTTTACTTCATGGGAAAGACACATTGCAAATATTGGGCAACGTCTTGCAAAGTCTTGTCCTAACCTAACACGACTGAGCGGTGTGGGAGGAGGAAGTAATGACTTCCCCCTGACCTGTGTAGCTGACATGAAGTCTGCCAAGAATCACAGTCTCTTTGCTCCAGGGAACACAGGAGCAACTCTTCAGAGAGGAGGCGGGGAAGGGGGGGCCGGGGGGGGGCAGAAGTATGTCTCTACCCCCTCCTGTGCTCCATGTGGCAGAAGAGAGTGGCTGCACCACTTAAAAAGAAGTAGTAAATTCCTCTCCACCTTTTCCCCCCATCAGTAGTTCGCTTGTGAAGGGTGGGGCGGTGTAGCTTTGCGCTGCTGCTTCCCGGATTGGTATGGGTTTGCAGTGCCCACAATGTGGGGTAGCGTATAAAACGCAGAGTCTAGCCCATTTGGAAAAGAAAATGGTTTTCCTGCGTGGCCAGAAAGACAGAGCTGTGCTGTAAGGATGGAATTTCACAACAGTACAAAAATAAAGCACAACACTGTTCCAGAATTTCTCGATTCTTATTCTAAACAGTAATAAACCCACCTCCCAAACCCCAGTCCGGACAAAATATTAGCATTCCCTCCGCTCTGGTTACAGCTCACATCCCTCTTAATACCTCTTGCTCTGCCATGAACTATTTGTATAAGAAAGGCTTATGTTTGAACTGGAATTGGCACAAATAGTTACCCATTGGATATTCCTTTTCTGCAGAAATCTGATCTCTTTCAGTGCTTCACAAATCACAGAATCCACTGAGGACAGAAGCCTGTGTTTTCTTCTTCTCCAAAGAGAATAAAAAATCGTCAGTAACCCTGACAGCTTCCTGTAGTGTGGCTCTCACAGCTTATTCCAGATGAGCCGAACATTAAACTTGCCATAAAAATGTTATGATGGGAGGATGTATCTCCCACAGTACTCAGAAATTATTTAGTGAGTTTTACCATCATCACCCCCAGGCTGTAACCATTTCCCAGCTCTTCTGAGAAGTGAAAACAGTAAGAATCAACTTAAAAACAGACCATAACAATGACAAACAATAGCAACGATTATCATAGGCAGCAAAAATGACCCAAACTGAACACAGAAATGGCCATTGCTTCTGTGTGCTTTGTGAGCAACTTGACCTCACCTACTTGGGCGCAGGGAAACCACCGAGAGCAGTTTGCAAGGATTCACCCAAGTTTGTGTGCCGGCAGGACTAAGTGGCGGCAGGGAGGCTGGCCCCATGCTTTTAGCAGGAGGATATGTTTTATCCCTGCCTCTACCACACACTCGCTGTGAGATCTTGGTGACTCAGCTGGCCCCAGGTTCCTCGCTGCGTAATGCGAGGCACGCTCTCTTTACCCGCTCTCGGCTTGCTTTACAGTGGTGTGTACAAAATGCCCAGCAGAAAAACAGGTATTCATAGCCTTTATTGATTGCTGTGAATGATCAGCCACTGACATCTGTCAGGCTGCCTCTGATTTCACCAGCGATTGCCAGCTGAGGATCTGCCCCCTACGGTTTTCTTCTCACTGAGCAGCTGCTGCTCCTTTATAGTCTATTTGGTTATGTCATCATTAGCTTTTTAAATACGGGTAAGGAACCTTAAAAATGCTTTATGCTCTCAAGAGATCTGGAATTTCTCAAAAAAAAAAAAAGTTCTGATGTTTCTCAAGCCTCCCTCCCTTTCCCCTTCTGAAAAGGCTTTAAAAATGTGGAATGTTGTGGGAAATTACTCAGAATGTAATAAAAATGTACATGTAAAAAAAAAAAATCTAACTCACAGCTTCCTTGGCTGGAGTGATGTCCCAGGGCTGGATCCAGCTCAGCAATGCTCTTTGGCCTTTCTCTAGTTTTCTCTTTCCAGGACCACATCCCTCATTTAGTCTCTGCTTCCAGGACCCTCTCTCTCACCCACACACACCACATAAATACACAGACACATATAGCTCTGACACACATTTCTTTCTATGGCACAGGATACCCCCAAAGCTTCTTTTGTCTTTTACAAAGTTCAAGCAGCCCCCGTGCAGAGCACCTCCCTTCTCTGTTCTCTGGTCTCCAGCTAGATACAGAGAGTCCAAAACAGGGTTTATTTACTGGATCTGCTTTTTTAACCGTTTGGTCACTGCGTCATTCATTTCTCCTCCAAGTATATCTTATAAAAAGTAACAAAAACACTTCTGGAAAGTACCTGCTGTTCAGGTTTTTTTGTATTTTACAATGTTATTTTACTCAAATATGCTTATAGGTCACCAAAACTTCTCTGACAATTAACAAGTGAAAATAACTTTAAAAAAATGTGGATGTTAACTTTACAAAGGGACTTACTAAAGATTAAAAAATATTTAAATATATAAAAGGGAGTTACTTCAAGGTTTTGCAAAATAAAAACAGCCCTGAATTTTATTGTTTTGGTAACAATTTTATCTTTCTTGTCCAGAAGTCACTTCAAAGTGCAGTGTTCAGAGCTATACATACATGAGTCATTCTCTCCACCTCTTTTATACCCCTAAATATTTCTGCCATTACCATTTACCAAATAGCATGCTGTTTACGCCTTTTCCATGAAAAAGCAGAACATTTTTATAATTGAAAGATCTATTGAAGATGATAATTACTGTCCAAACGAATATTGCCAACTTAAGCTTCCTGACTTGAGGCTCAGGCTGAATTAAATGACTCACATGCGATTCAGCGGTATAGAGATGGGCTTTCAAAGCCAGTTAAAAGCATGAGTTGAGGAAAGCATTTCATGATGAGACTCAATTCTAAGCATGTCATAGGAAGTTGATTAGAGTGCTTGCAGGCTTAAATACAGGCTTTAGTACCTTGCTTGGTCATGCCATAAATGAGTATAGCTTAGATACGTAAATAGTTTAGAAAACACTGCGTACTTAAAATAACTTTTTACCCTTTAAAAGCTCTTGTCCATTTCAAATTTTCCATCTCTTAGGCAGTATTGCCATTGAAGGACACAGAGACGAGTATGCTAAGCCCCTGGGGCTGCCCAGCTCCTGCAGTAACGCACTTCAAGCGGCTTGACGTGCCCCTTCCCACCACGGCGCATGACCTGGACTTGCTCTTAATGAGCAAAATTCCCACCACACTCTAGGCACTGCTAAATTTCCACTCAACTCTGCTCTGGGAGATTTAAAGAGGGGGTTAAGGATGGACCTCCGTAATGGATGAGTTTCACCCACTAAGTGCTTCTGTTTTGCCACTGCTGTTGCAAAGCCCAGTTTGCCATTGCACATGGCCTGCAGCCCAGGAAAGGGAGCTCCACAGCTGAATGCGGTAGCAAAGGCAGAAGGTCTCCCAGTCTTGTAAGTCTTATCATTTGTAGTCGTTTATTCAAATTTTGGAAGCACTGTTTTAGGGAACATGAACATTTCTGGATGCCGCCCTCGTAAGTCCTCGCAAGTCTCCCATGCTGATGGGAAGTGAAAAGGGGTCTCACTTTCTCTGCACAGCGCTAGTATTTCCAGGTTGACGGCCAAGACTGACACTATCCTGTTTTCCAGCATAGGTGTTATTCAGAGGAACACCTCCCCAGTAATGCTACAAAAGCAGTTGCAAAGAGAGAAAGCTGTAGTATGTCTCTGCTATTCTATCACATTATGACGCTGATGTATTAACAAAAGTATGGTGTTAAACTTAGACACAAGCCCAAAGAGCCGCTAGGCATGCTACCAGGCTGAAGCAAACTATCTGCAGACAAAAAGGAGCCAGCGACTGCCTCCTGGAGTGCTTTCAGCAGAAACCCTCTCCTTGGCCTGTGGGAGCTGGCTGGGGTCCAGAGCCAGGGACAAGGTGGGGCTGAGGGGTCCAGAGTTGCTTCTTCCTCTGCCTCTCCTGCTCTTCACAGCGTGACGAGCTCTGTGCAGAGACGTGGTGATGGGGAAAATCTGTTCATCACCAATATATAATCCACAGCTTCTACAGAGGCTGTGTTTTTGTTGTGAAATGCAATAACAGAAATGGAAAGAGGCTACACTCAAAGCAAATCAATACTGTTTCCCCTCGCTTTTAAACTGTCTGTGTAACTAAGTGCGTTTAGAGTCTCACTGGACACTTATGGGAAGGGCGTTTTCACATAGGACCTTTACTTCATGACTGCAATGCTGGTGTGAGGGTTCATACCAGCTACCAAATGCTTCCTAGCAGGGAAGAGTGACCTTTCTCTGTACTGTGGCAAGAATTCTTTTACAGACGCTGATGTGACCATGGTGGACTCAGAGTTACTACACATGGGCACCTTGTCAGCTATGATCAACGAGGCACTTGCCAGAGCTCATCAGGGAGGGATATAAACAGCTCTTTCCAGTCCTCAGTTTTCAAACCACCCATCATAAGCCTCAATCTGGATGATCGCTCTGGATTATCGCTCTCTACAACTACCTGAAAGGAGGTTGTAGTGAGGTGGGGGTCGGTCTCTTCTCCCAAGTAACAAGGGATAGGACAAGAGGAAATGGCCTCCAGTTGTGCCAGGGGAGATTTAGATTAGATATTAGGAAAAATTTCGTCATGGAGAGAGGAGTTAGGCGTTGGAACAAACTGCCCAGGGAAGTGGTGCAATCACAGTCCCTGGAAGTATTCAAAAAACATGTGGATGTGGTGCTTAAGGACATGGTTTAGAGGTGGACCAGGCAGTTAGGTTAACAGGTTGGACTCGATGATCTCAGAGGTCCTTTCCAACCGTAACAGTTCTATGATTCTATTAGAAACCCTCTGTTTTTGCATTTGGTTTCCAAAAATGCCTCCAGCAGAAGTGACCTTCCCAAGACCAGAGCCACATAGGCTTGTAGTAGGCGTGTGAAATGGCAAGAGGAAAGTACAAGATCAGGTGTCCTGATACCAGAGGAGTCATTTCAGATCTACTCATGCACCTGAGAACAGCATTTCACCCACTGGCTTCTTGATTAAAAATGCTTCAGTCACTTTCTGGAAAGATGGAGTTCCCTTAAAAGCTCTGGCCGTCAAAGTCCTTTGCTAGTTCCTGCTGCCAGAGCAGGGCTAGAGTTTGCAAAGCAGGATTTAGGCACCCAGCTCCTACTGGCTTCTAGGGACTCTTGCAAGCCAAACTCCTTGAGGCATTTCTTCTCTAAGACACCAGGGGGTCATTCAGCAGGCTGTGTATACCAAGTGGAACAAACTCTGACATCTCTGCTCCCTGTCGTAATAGTCCCTTCCTGTGTGCTACTGAGTACTCTGACATCTAGAGTATTAGATGAATACTAGTGCCATCACTAGAAAGATGTCTTTTCTGACAACTCTTTCTGAAATTCCTTGCAGGCTGAGAGTGTGTGTGCTCTAGGGCCTCACCTGCACTAGAAGCAGTTTGCCAGTATACAAGGTGTTGGCTATGCATATAAAAATATAGGCTATTTTTGCCCCAAAATGACTACAGTCTGAGTGAGAGGAGCTTTACAAAACCTGTTTGTACTGATAAGCTTTCATGTTTGTGCAGCAGAATAATTCTCCAGGAAATTGTGTTGAGTTTTGACTGCAGCTGATAATTTAAAGTTAATCTAAATAATATTTGCAGATGAGAAAACATGAAAGTATGCAAAGGAGTACCAACAGCCTGCTACAGAGACTTCTCAGAGCAGCAGCCCAAAATTATTACGGTTTGCTGGTAATGCCACGCATGCTTTGGTAGTGCAAGTCTAAATATAATATTGGTGGGCACTGGTAGGCATTATTCATCTGCCACAGCTTGTCACTACCGTGATATATGACAGAGAAATCAAAACAACTCTGTACTGACATCCAAAAATCTTAGTGCTTTCTACAAATACCAGCTACATCTCAGCTACGTAAAATGCTCAAAGCTTCCCAGAAGAAGAGCCCAGAGTGGAGGACAGCTGTGCTTGTCTTTTTTAAAATTCCAAGTTCGGGTTTTGGAGTTCATCTGAAGGAATGACAGTAAGCATTCAAAGAAAAAGATGGGTAATTCTATAGCTGATTGTACTGGAATGTCTTGGAAAAAGAAACTCGTGGAATCACTGACATGTCATTTTAGTGCCAGTGTGAAAATTACATCCAGATTACTTCGCTTGAACATTAACGACACTGGAGAGACAGGCAACATTAATTGCAGTTTGTGCTATAACCTGAGAAATTAGTGAATGCACCTGCCTTGCATAAATGGCAGAGCTCTGCCTGCTATGAAATTACCTGTAAAACAAACATAGGCACAATTTACTGAGGCTGCTTCCACGTCAGAGAGGTCTGCTCCACATGGCACAGGGAACTGAACTGCACAAGGTGGCTAGTACTACAGCGTTTGAACTTTATAGTGGATGGCAGACAATCTACTGGGTAATTAAGCAAAGGGCTGTTCTACTACTCAGCTTTAACAAGGGCCGTATTCCCAAGGTTGAAAGTATGGAAAAGTATTTAGATACAATTTGCTGAGAGAATTACAAGGAATCTCAGTGCACACATAAGGACGATGCTGAGATGGAAGAATAGCTGACCATTTCATCTGAGTAAACTATTACATAACAGCTAAGCTATAATAAAACCCCTATTCCAAATCAAATAAGTCTCCCAGACTGCTTAAAATGAGTCACCAACAGCTTTATAAACATACAAAATACTTGACAAGGAAGTCTCTGATAATTTTTTTGTAATTATGTCTGTGAATTGTTCTCTGTTGACATCACTATTAGAAATGGTTTCCCATAAGTTTGCACTGCCTGTTAACATCTGCTTATTAATCACTGAGGCTTTGAATATTTCTTTCATTACAAGTTTATTAGGGAGTTTACACGATCCTGAATCTGTTTGTTCAGAGAGATGTTTAATTAGCACAGAAACAATAGCTGAAGACAATACAGTTTTATTTTGTATGGATGTTTATGGCTTCAAAAGCCTCTTAACAAGACATGATTTCACAAGACAGTCACAGATGATGAAATATCTGTGCATCTCAGAAATTTGTAAGGAACAGAAACCCATTTTTCATGGGCTTCAAGGACACTTTCAAGCCTTGTCTGTGGTCTGAACAAAACAATAAAAGTTTTTCACTGAAGAAACAAATTTGGAAGCAAATGCAGAGCCAAAGCTAGGAGGTTAAGCAGTGTTTTCTTAAGACAGTCTTACAGGGCTGATACAGTGAACAGATAAAATTGGCCTAAAAATGAACATGAAAAAGGAAGGATATAATCAGGGCCCGAGGAAAGAAGATCATCCCCAGGAATATGATTTTTGAGGAGAGAGGAGAGTCTAACAGTTACAACACAGTGTTTTGGAGGCAGGAAGGTCTTAAGTTCAATGGCAGCTAAAGTATCACCACAGGCAGTTCACTTGACCTCTGTGGTACCTCAGTCAGCTAAGCTGTAAGACTGGCTTCCATGGAAATCCAGATGTTGCCTCTGAATTAAACTGTCCTGAGTAAATAAGTTACCAGAAGAACTGCATATCTGAAAAATGCCTTAGCCAGAGGTTACTAAAGGATATTACTAATGACAGACAAAGGAGGAACATCAGAGACTGCCATATTTGTAGATACTTCAGCCAGGGATGCTACTTTATGTAACGCTTGGAGGAAAATAAATAATGAGTTTCATTATACTTTTAAGAAAAAAAAAGCCACAGTGCAAAGACAGATGCTACTGTTAAATGAAAGCCAAAATGCTGCCAGAAAGAAACAGCAAACCTGTAGTGGTAACTCTCAGTCGTTTTAATAGGCTATAAAAGTGCAAATGAAATCCCATGCAGTCTATCTTGCAAGACACAAAACTAGAGCAACTCATGGGTAATGCTTACGGAAAGAAAATATTTCAGATGCCCAGTAAACTCTTGTTCTGCACTACCTAAGAAGAGGCAGATGCCAGCCTGCTCTCACACAGACAGAGTAAAGGAATCGGTGGAAAGAGCCTGTGAGGAGCCAGACGGGAAACGATGGTGACTGTCCCAGGGCCCTGACCCCAGCCCAGCTTCATGCTGGGAGGGTGTATGTGAAGCCTTCTAAGAAGCAGGTCAGGTTGTGTGCAGGTAATCCCACTCAATTTTGCATTTCATAGTCCACCTAGCATTTCAGCCTAGAAATTACAGGATGGCAGCAGCTATCTTTTGTCTAGTCCTGCAGGAAAACACAAAGAAGGTTTCAAGCAAGTGGGAAATTGGAGCTCTGTTTTCCTTCATTACCTGTAACCCGCTGCGTGGAACCAAACCCAGATCATGGCACAGTGGCTGCACTGCTCTCCTCATTAGCACAATTAAGTACGAAGCTGAAATAGATTCCTAAATAAATAAAAGAAACACAAGCTACAGGATAGCAAGCAAGGCTGTCAGAAGGAAATGTTCCTAGTGGTAAGCTGCTTTTCCTGATGTGGACGCACTGGTTTGTGGCTCTGGTAAGGGGATGAGGACTGGGGATGCCTGCCATTTGCTTCCTCTGAAGAACATTTTTGGAGGAAAGAGTGACAGTAGAGGGGAACAGATAACGGTAGCTGGATGCAAGGTACAAGGGACAGGCTGTAATAAGCTATTTTTGTCTTCAGGACTTGTCTATCAGGACCAAACTCCTTAGTACAATACCTTGCAAGAATAACTCCTGTGACAGTCATATTTATGCACTGTCCACAGCTGAGGACTATATGTAATGTAATAGCACGACCATATGTAGGACTTGCATCATGGACTAAACCACAGAAGGAAGAAAGGCAGTCGATGGTGATAATAAGCCCAAAGACAATGGGCAGATCTCTGGGTCTTATGATTATGTTTTTCAAGTCCTCATACCTGCTTAATTTTTATTCTCTTTTTTTTTTCTTTAACTCCTTCCTTCAACAAGCAGAGTGGCAAGAGCTCCACCTAGAATGGGTTGCTATACTGGAGTGGGATGGACTTCAGTGTTCACACCTTTCTTCGACACAAGCAGCTTTAGTTTGAAAATAGTGTCTAGAAATGAACAGGGATTTTGCCATTTTTTTTATTATGTGCAAAATGCTAGGAATGTTTAAAAGTAACAGTAACCAAAGTAACAGGGAATAGGAAATAGGAGAGACATTTATCCCCTTAGAAACAGCTTTATTCCTCTTGCATTTCTACAGGAGCATAGACGTTTTCTGTCTGCTTTGGCACCAAAAGCAACTTTTTCAAACATCAGGAATTTTTCTGCCTTTTACAAGGACTGCATATATTGGATGTGAGAGCAAGAAAATGGACTTCAGTTTTAAAACACTTTATCACTGCTACCAGCAGGATAGTGTAATAAATACGACATTCTCTTGATTGAGACAGGCTGCTGAAGAAATATGTAATTTCACAGCACTCTAAAGTCTTTTTTTTTGCTTTGCAGCTAGTTCCTGCTTTGTCAGATCCTCTCATCTAATGACATCAAAGCAGCTGAAAAACGTGGACTAGGTTAAGATGAATGTATGTGTCACTTGTACTCCCCTGGTTGGGAGGTAAGTACAGTTCAGCATTAGAAAACAGGCATTTTTATTCCGACAGTGGTCCAGCAAAATCAGTCACAAGGGACCTGATCCAAAGTCCATCAACATCCACAGAAGATGGAAGTTTTTCCACTGATTTAATAGGCTTTTCATCAGACCTACTGCCTCTTCTATAATATCCATCTACTCTGGTATTTCAAAGAGAAGATTAGTACAAAGCAAAAGATGTACACGCTGCCATGAAGGTCATATTCACTGATCGGCTGTAGCATAAGCTGTAGACAGAATTTCATGTACCTCGAGCTGACATCAGGAGCAATTTAGAGTTAGAGAAGAGTATTGAATAACAGGCTTTTAAATACAGTAATTATAAGGTCTTTGAAACAAATACTAGCGTTGTGATTTGGGAAGCCTGAGGAATTTAATCAGCCATTCTTGATCTAATTGCCAGTGTGATTTTCACTCTATCAGATGTGAGTTGTAATTGGTTTTGAAAAGTTTGACATATGATAGGCTTCTGGGTTCTCCTTACTTAAATGCTTTATTTATTTTATCAGACAACTTTCTAAGCACAATAGGTAATCTGGTCTGAAACTCTCACCCTTTTTGCTAGGACACAGTGAAGTAGGTGCTGAAATGACCAGAAGAACAGCTCTGGAAAGCTATCACACCTAGTATGGGCTGAGGTTTTGATAGTTACAAAAGGCCAGAAATTACTTTCTATTAGCATCCAGTATTTTAATTTCAATGGAGAGAAAAATGAATCTTTGCCTGAAATACCACAGTACAAGGACAACTTCAGGAAAATGAAAGGAAATGCTTCTTCCCAGAGTGGAATTCATTGCTGCAGGAAACGCTGGAGTCAAATACTGTGTCTAGATTTCTACAGGATTGCAGTGGCACTACTAAAAACAACTGTAATTTCAATTTATGGGCTCAATCCTGCACAAATAGAGTCCTTGCAGGATCTGGGCTTAGATCTGCAGATTTGCCGAGGCAGGAATCTGTGTTCAGAATTATCTGTGCAGACAACAGAAAGAGATAAGAGAGCTGGCACAAGTGTTGTGGGAGGCTCCAGCAAAAGGTGATGGCCCCCATCAAAATACCAAGAGTTTTTGCTACCTGACTCAGGTAAAAACTGTCCTTTTTCAGGTGTGGAAATTGCAAGCATAATTGCAATTCAGGGGCAATGCATCTCGCAGTCTTCTCTCTCTCTCCTAAATTCAGCATGATGCGGGGACTTTGGAAAGAGCAGCAAACTGGTCCCATTATTTGGGTCTGATCATGCGCCTGCACCTCTTCCTATATGGCAGAAAATGGGCAAGTGCTTTCTGTCAATGGAGGAGTGCAGAGAGGGGAATGTAAAGAGGCTGTAAAGAAATGTGATGCAACATGACCTGGGCCTGATCCAGAGCTCAGTGGAGCTGATGGAAAGACTCGTAATGAGCCTTGGATCCCGCTCCGAAGGGATTGTAACTGTGCTCCGCAGGGAGCCCAGGACCCACCTTCACCAGCTGCACAGAGTGCCCTTGTCTTCACGCCAGGCAGAGATGAACCATGCCGAAACTTTGTTTGTTATTGTTATTGTTATTGTTATTGTTATTGTTATTGTTATTGTTATTGTTATTGTTATTATTGAAAGAAGTATTTTCACAGCAGTGAAGGTCAGCTACGAATGATGACTCACTTGCACCGCAGATCTACACAAATAGCATGTGCTAAGATTACCATCTGGTATAACAATCTACATCACAAGACTCCACATTTCCTGTTACCCAGGGTAAGTAAATTTCAAGCATGAGGGAAAATTTTAGCAAGTTTCCCCAAGTACCTTTGCAGAAAGAATAATGTGGCTTACACAGAGGGGGGAAGAGAAAGGGAAATTATGAGGTAAACGCTATTCCCCTCCCTCCTGCCCCCTCATCTCCCAAGAAGAAAAACATATTAAGTTTGCAGTTCTCATTTCTATCGTATTTAAAAAGTCAAATCTATGTAATGAATACCTGCCTGGAGGGGGTCCAGCGGGATGCTAACAGCCAGGCTTTCTGGACACTGTGTGAAACGGAGGGTGTACGTTTCACTCACTCCCTCTCTCTCCCTTTTTCCGTCCCTTTTTTAAATTATTTATTTAACATCAGGACAGCGCCGTGCATGCTGCCGCTCTGAAGGGTGTTGGATCCTGGCGGTGCTGACGGCACTCTCCCCTGCACCCCGCAGTGCTGAGCCTTGTGGCGGGAGTGCAGCCAGGGCCCACACTGAGCTGAGCCGCCCCCAAAATGGAGGACTGGCTGCAGGGGATGCGCACGCAGGTGGCCCGTCTCGCTGGGGATGCTGGACAGGCAACTTTCTAAGCAAGGCACAGACAAAAACACAGAGATGGAGCAAACTGGTGTATTTCCATAGGCGCCAGTGGCCTGGCTGTGGCGGCAGCTGAGGGTCTTGTCCTGGCCAGAATGGCACCCGCTGGCATTGCATTTGCCAAGTGAGGAAGAGGGAAAGAGGTTTTCTGTGACAGTGCTTAGCTTACACATGCAAGGTGCTGGGGGTGATACATATTCCCTGGCAAGGTCTCCCAGTGCCACTGAGCCTCACTCTTCCATTTCCCTCCGTTCCCATCTGCCCTTCCCATCACGCCCGTGCACAGGGAGGCCACGTTCCTGCTGGAAGCCCAGCCTGGGGCCGAAGCCACTTGCCAGGGTGAAGCTTCAACCCCGCAGCCTTCGCGGGTTGCCAAACACGACAGCTCCGACCTGCCATCTCGCCCTCCAGCTGCGGCACCACGTCTCTCTCCTCGTGGGTCCCGGTCACCTCCCATGAGTGGGCTGCTGGCCAGCCAGCCAAGGGACGCCGGCTGGCTCCTCCTCCAAAGAGGCTCCCAAAACACATGGCTCTGGGATTTGGCAGGAGCTGAAAGAAAGACCTGAGCCCCGGGAGGAGAAATAGATAAGTCTTTTCCAGACAAAACAGAGGTGAATAAAACAATTAAATAAATAAAGCTGGGCAAGCCACCGGATGCCAGAAGTGCTGCGCATGAGTGAGGTGGCTGGGAATCCCCTTTGGGATGCTGGCAAGGGTTTCTTTGGCCTCAGGGAGTTAATGATGTCTTTCACCATGACTCAGTGCTGTTCAACATCAGCTGCAGAGAGACAGGCCTCTGCAAGGATGAGAGAGATTTCATCTCTTGTTCACTTTTCAGCCAAAATCTAGCACTTGGGAGAAGGCTTCTTTCTTTCTGTTCATTCTTTTGCATGCTAAGGGCTGCAGACTGTGCTGTGGTGGAAATATCAGGAGACAGGGAGACAGCAAGGCAAGAAACACAGAAATAAAATGCAGAACCATAAGTGCCCTTCTATCCCAGCCATGGGCACTCTTCCTGCCTGCCCTGCCCTGCCCTACCCTACCCTGCCCTGCCCTACCCCAGCACATCCCTTCCAAATTTCCCATCCAAAACTCTCCTTGCTGTGACTCACACATGTTTTAAGCCATCTCAAGGTCAGTGCTGATGTCTAGCCATGAGCAGATCTTCAGCCAGGATAAACTGGTGTAGCTCTGTCAAAGAAGCCTGAGATCAATGTAACCTGGGGAGAAAACCCTTGTGAGTGAGGAACTTTGTCTTAGTTTTCTCCACAGCTTTAGCTACCTGTCTTGCAGTGAAAGGGCAAAGATCAGGTCTTCCTCTATACTCTGTGTAGGTCTAGGACTGCTGTTGATGCCTCCAAAATAACTGCTGCTTTCTGAATGAAAAAAGCAGTAAGTAATACAAAGATCATGAGTTGAAACTCTGCACAGCCTGCTTCTCACCATTTTAATCCACAGCATCAACATAACTCTAACAAAATTGGGATCTATATATGATGTAAGCTGGCAGACATTTGTATATCAGCTTCTGAACCTCCGTGAAAACTGCTGTCCAGTGGTGCCAAAAGGGGAGATCTCCCATTCTGCACTGGCCATTTGGTCCAAACAGCCTGCAAATGCAGGGACTGCACCTCAAACTAAGTAAGAAAACAGCCACCAAACATGAGAAAAGACTCAACTGTTGTAAATTGGATTAGAGAAGGCCACGTTTTTTTCCACCCTGTGATCTAAGGAACCTTCAGAGAATCTTTAGAGAGTGAGATGCTCTCATGGGCTAGCAATATACAGAAAGCACTGTAGTGTTCCCTGTGATATGCAGCGCCTGTTGAATATATGGAGAAATACTCTGGTGCCCTAGAGCTAGTACCACCTGAAGTCAGGCCAACAACACTTTTGTTTCTCATTCTGGTTTACCAAGTCCTGGCTCGGACTTGCACTAACATAAATCAGACTTCCTTTGAAACCGCTAGACTGAACTAACACAGCAAATGGAGACCCAGCGTGAAGGCTCAGCATGCATCAGGACAGTTTGAGATGTGATACAATCATGCGTAACTTCACGTCTTAGTGAACTGAAGCAAAAGCTTCCAAACCCCCAATTAGTTTTTTATCATTTCTTTAAAGGATGATGCACTGGACACAACAGATGGGAAAAATTTTAAAGCAGGGCAGCTGTAGGGATGTTACACTTGCCTTGAGGCTGAAAATTGGGGGCGGGGGCTGCATTTTTAATGGTATTTTCTTAGTTTGTAAAAACATTGCCTAAACCCATCTCTGAAACCTCAGTACCAAGAGTACAGATTTCATTAGCAGCCCTGCAAGAATAAAACTGTGACTTCAGCACTTCTGAGTTATTCTTAACATATGAGCCATTTTCTGGAGAATCCAAACCTTTGATCAACTTTATGAGAAATACCTGTGACAGAAAGAAAATATTTAATGAGCCAGAGATGTCAATTATGAGCTTTCAAGCAATTTTATACCCTATATAATGCATATAAACTAATACAGTTTAAAGGGTATTTTATCATTCTATAAATGTTCTACACTATCCTTTTTAATATTTCAACTTTTTTTCATTCGTTTGTTTCAAAGCATGAAAGATAAACCCTCTTTACATGTTCATGGTCTTTCATGGCATAAGGCAAAACAAATTGGGAACAAACCAGCAGAACTGCACAGAGATTGTAAATTTCAAACAAATGAAACACTTCTGTATTTTTTATTTCACTCAAAATTTGTTCAGAAGGATAAACAACTGAAGTTGGTTTTGCGCTTTTTATGATTTGCTGCTTTTTTTATATTCTTGTTTGACCATTGTGCTTCAGAACCTGACCCTGCATCACCGATATTAAGGAGTAACTTATCAATGACTTTGGAAAACATATGTTCATTGATCAACATCTTTGAAAGATGATTTTAGACATCTTGATTGTTGGTGTCTATTTTTAGATGTCTTACAGTGCCGTGGTTTTTAGAAAATGCTGAATTCCAGTCTCCTGAACTGCACAACCATCATGTGACTCGCAGACAGACATGACAAATACCTGTTTGCTTTGGTAAATCTTGCTCTTTAGTCCTGAAGTTTTGCAAAGCTGTCCATCAGCATGCTAAGAATCCCTGGCCATTGGTATTATAAGGAGTGGTAAAATAATTCTACTTTAGCCATTCAAAGCTCATTTAGACCAAATTCTACTTTTTACCATTATCAGTGCACTTTGACTGAGAAACAACAGGATGTTTCCTGTATGCAACTAGACAAATGTCCTGGACAGAGAAAATGTTAAAACTTCCAGATTAACTCAGGTACTCAACCAGCAGACACGCTAAATCCAGCTGCTTTAAAAGTGCTTTCATTCTTCCACAGTCTCTGGGCCTATCTGTAATACCTTATGCTTCCATTTTGTGAGGTTTCTTGCAAAACATATTACCCTCAGTAAGAAATCTTGAATTCCCACGGAGAATTACATTTCAAAATGATGCTCCGTGCTAGTAAGTAATATTTTTCCTGGGCTTCCACATATGGCAATATTTATCTTCAAAGTTTTCCTCTTTGGCTCATAGGCTGGTTTGTAAACCAGATGGTCTTGTGTGGCCTAATTGTAAGATGATTTGTTGTGTGATTCAGTAGCATTGTTTATTTGTACAGTGGTTTGATGGAATTTGTAAACTGCATAATATTGTTTTACTGTGTTTTCTTTTATGAAAGAGCCACATCTTGCTCTGGCATTTGTGGCGGCGATTATAATTAAATGTAGTTCTCAAGATACTTTGATCTTTGTTTGCTCGCTGCATTAAACTAGTAACAAAAAAAACACAATATTTCTCATTTGAGCAGGGAACCAGTGCTGGATTTGAAGGCTGAGTGAATGCACCAAATTTTATCTTAAAAAAAACCAGAAATACAATAATCAAACAAACAAGATGTTAATTGAATGGTTGAAATTCAATGGCTTTTCAGCAGTGTCAGCTTTATGATTTACTTTGGAGCTAGTGTTTTTGTCCCCCTTTTGACAAGCCTTTTTCATATGATTTCTGCAAAGATGTCTTCTTTCCTTTTTGAGACAGGAATAGTTTTGCTCTACTTGATCACTGCATATGGTTACTTGTATTCATATAAGTATTCCTTAGCTGTGAATATATTTAGGCTGCCAACTCTATAAAAAGATCTAAAAGAGCTTTCTGGCCTTCCCACTCTGTTTCCATCATGAAAGGTGCCTTCAGTGGTCTGTTTGGTTTCTGGTAGGCAGACTTGTGGAGGGATGACTGTGACTGGGAACCCAAGAAATACTTTGGAGAACAGGGCTTCAAGCTTAGGAGATTGGGAGGCTTCTTTCACTTTGAGGAATTCAGCTTCAAGCCAACCCACTTTACTCAAAGTCACATGTATGTCTTCTAGGTATTGATGGTCTGTATGGCAAACTGATGGACACAGTTCAATGCCGCAGTCTTTTTCAAGGGATGTCCACATCAGACACAAGAAAATCAACACCATGCACTCATGGCATTGATACAGACAAACCTCAGAAGACAGGCTGCAGAAGGAAGAGATATAAGAATCAGATTTGTCCTTTAGCCTCTGGAAGCAGTTCCCTTAAAGCAAATAAAAAAATTTTGGTATGGATTAGGAATTATTTTAGTATAAAGATGCCGAGTATGCAACCTCTAGTAAGTAATTTACTGGAATAAAGCAGAAGAATCACAATCTTCTAAACCAATCCTGTAATTACTCCAGCAGGAATTATGGGTGCAATGATGATTCACACAGAAAGACTTTGATTGACCTTTATTTTTTATTTGGACATTTGCTACTTTTCATCCCTTTATACAAACACATTCTGTGGCAGATTACTCTTGAAATGATTTCAAAGGAATAGATTGAGATTCAGAGACAGATGCATACCAGTAAGTAACCCAAGTTCATGATGAATCTGAAACTAGACTGCAATGAAGCTACTCCCACAGAATGCCTGGCCAGCCTAGGGACATGTCCTCAGTTTTTTAGTGCCTTGAGAGATATAGTCACTGCTCTTGCACTTTCCTAAGCAGGTGTTTGTTTGGTGTAAAACCTTCTCATTCTGCCTGTTCGTCTCTGGAGATGCAGCTTACAGTTCTTGTTCTTTGAGGTCATTTTTTGCTGAATGAAATTCCTTCACGCTTAGATTTTCTCTTAGGTCAGGCAGTGGTTGAACATCAAGACATGTCTGGACACAGTTTGTCTTCTGTTGACATCTACCTTATCTCAAAGGGCATCATAGCTTTATTTTCTTGTCTGGTTGCCACTACTCAGTAGTGAATAAAAGCCTGACTGGAAGTGAGAAGCACAGCTAAAATCTCCTTTAAGAGGCATCTGCCTTCCCTTCCCATTAGCTGGTGGAGGGTATTGGCACTGAGGTGCTTCGCCCTCTTATCATCACAGACAGGAGGGTACTGGGCTGTTTCTGGAAAGGCTTCTCACTGGGACACTTACACAGGTGGACCAATTCATGCTACAGATTTTTTTTTATTTATTTATGGAGAGAATATTGTCAAGGCTGAAAACAGTTTAGACGATTAGCTATTTCTTTTTCCTCAGATTTTTTTCTCCATAAGAACATGAAAACCTGACACTTTCATTCTTGTTTCTTAAGTATCAAAGAAAGAAGACAATGACTGTTTCACTTGGGAGAGTTTTTTTGCTGTATGCCAGAGGTGTGGGGGAGAGGCCATTCCTCTGAAGAGAGCATATTCTCCATTCAAAAGCTGCAAAGAGCACAACTTCATTCAGTGCTGTTTCGGTTATTCTGCAGACTCAAGTAGATGTTGCTGTGTTAATTCAACACAGCTCATGGTTTCAAGCATTTCTTTACAGTCAGGAACACTGCTTTCATGTTTGAAATGAAAACTGATACACTAATTTAACTATATGACCCAACAACCTAGAGCGTGAATGACTCAGTTCTGCTCTCAAGCTGACCTATGAGTGCACAGCATTTCTGATTGGAGAGTATAAGGCAAATATACTAACCTGTTCTCTCAGAAGTCGAAGAGATCTCAACAAAGTCTGATAAAACTTTGCAGATAAATTTATCTCTGGGCTGAATTCCAATATCAAAAGTTCAGCCTGAATACAATTCGAGAAAGGTATAAGCAACTGAAAAGGCTAGTTTCCCCCAGCTATAGCCATGTAATATACACATGCAATAAATACAGCACAAGAATTGAATCCAGCATTGAAGAATGTTATTGTCAATGCTGTTGGATGAGATAAAAATGACAGCAACACCTTGTAAAATATACCAATTTAAGTGATAATAAGATCAATTTCCTTCTTCAGAAAATTGTCATATTCTTCATTTTTCTAGATTTCAAATATAAACTCAAATGTGTAATATAGATGCTTTCATGTAAGCTACTGTGGCAATCAACGTTCAAACACTTTACAAACAC